>NW_009212200.1:0-44777 GCF_000690835.1 Fulmarus glacialis
GTGGAGGTGGGTCCGCCGTGAGCTCGGCTTTGACGTGAGCTGCCCCGGCCCCGAGGGGGAAGCTCAGAAAGCACCCGGTGGCTTGGAAATGAAGTTTATAACTTCCAGTGAAATCACCTGCTTTCCTAATTAGTTGTTGGGATTTTATCCAGGCCGAATAGCTCTTTCAATAAAGAACGAGCTAATATTTTTGAATGCTTTGTCATAATTCTTATACAAACTCGTGCCAAAGCTTTTACACTCCCTTTTTCTGTAGGAGCCTACAGATGCCTGTGTGGCTGATATTTCCAGAGCAGGACAAAACCCCTGAGTAACAGAGGTGATGCAGCAAGTAGAAATGAGCTATATAGAACAGGGTTGCTCTGGCTATCTCTACTGAAAGGAACCCCCCTTCCCTCTTAGAGATCATTAATCATCTTTTTCTTTTCCCCCATTACCTCATGAAAGTAGATATTGCACGATTCTTCGTTCTTCTGCATCTACTGTGATTCCTGCATCTGTGGTGTGTTTTGCATCTGGAAGGGCAGAGCCATGGCTGTGTATATCCGGAAGCATCCCCTGGAGATTCCTCCACCATCTGAAAAGGACTGGCTAAAGGATGACGAGGAAGATTTCTTCCTGCAGGATCCCGATCGAAAGCGTGATGCCTTGCCTCAGCCCTTCAGGATGATCAACAAACTGGTGATGCTGGTTTTTGAGAATGCTGTGGAAATCATTGAAAGAAGGGAGATGCTCCGAGAAGCGCAAAAATTGAAGGTCCAGCCCACAAAATGCTTTCCTACAGCTGAATTCCAGGTACAGAGCCCCTCACAGCAGAGATAGCGTTAATCACCATAGCAGTTTTTCTAGAGAATATCCATTCAGTTGATCTTACATTCTTCTGTTCATCACCTTCTTCAGAATCCACCACCATCTCACTGATTCACTTCAAAAGGCTGCAGCTTCTAAGCTTGTCTGACAGGTTCTGCTTCCCACCCAACTATCACACCTCCCTGAAAAGAGAGAAGCAGATATTAAACAGCACTAAATTCACCTTCTGCTTCTCAGGCTGGCTCCACCCTTGTTTGCCGAGGAGGAGAAGGTAATTAGTCAGCAGCATATAAATGGGCAAACTCAGCTCTGTGTTATGGTGAATACCCTAATGGGAGCACTGTGAGCAGAAGGGCAGTGCTGCCTTCCTCATCGTTAGGTGGACGTTTCCAGGAAGATACGCTAGCATCTGCTGGTGTTCTGCAATTGCCCAGAGGAATGCAGCATCCCATTGCAGCTCTGTGTTAGCGGTGGGAGGGCTGAGTGCTCCTGAGTTCTTGGCCTTTAAAGCCCCTTCTGTTTATCGGAAGGCGAAAGGTGGGAGCAAACTTTCTCATTCCCAACACAGAACAGTCTCTGTGACAGAGATGAGAGCCCCTTCCCTGCTCTTCTGATGAAAGCTCATGCAAAAATTTTTCCCTTGTAGAATAAATCAGCATTTTCTGTTGGTGAAAGGCTAAAGTATATTGCTAGTATGGCTGATGTATCCTCCACTGGGGAAGCAGTTGGGTACACTCATCTTTTCCCTTTCTTGGTAGGTAACGGGAAGAGCCAATTGCCTTGCAGTGTCTGGAAAATACATCTTTGTCGGTCTGTCCGTGGGTCTGGCTGCCTTCAAGGTGTCTGACTGTAAGGAGGTCTGTGCTTGGGATGCAGTCAAGATGGAGATTTGTGCCATCCATGCCTTGGATTTGGGGAATGAACGCCACGTCCTGCTTGCTGTGGATGAAATGGGTTAGTGTGACGTGGATTTCCTTGACCTACCTGGGATAGATGTGCTCTGGAGCTGAAGAGTTGGCAGCTGCATTATGGAAGAATGCTAAATCAGGAGGAATGTTAGAATGGCTGACAGCTTTCCTAGAAAGCCCTGCAAAGAGGGCGTTAGATAACAGGTTGTAGGGTGGCAGAGTGGCCCTAGGGCCTTCTGATTAGTAGAGGGTGTGGGTTTGGTGTCCTCTCTGGAGCAGCAGAGGCAGGTACAGAGCTGAGGGTGAAGCACAGTAAATTTTAGGAACACCTTGGACTGGACAGAAAGAACCATTGCTTGGTATTACCTCCTACCCGTGCTTTGTTTCTGCACCTGTAATTGCACAGCCCTGTGGTAAATAAGTTAGTTTGTTGATTCATCTGAAACCTATCAATTCTGGTGGAGATACTTTTCAAACTGGCTTATCCATCTCTATGTACAATCGAATGTTTGCTGGTGCTGACATAAGGAAGACAGGAAAAGTTTAGTGCTGGAAGCAGTGGGATGTTCTTCCTTGAGCCCAGGAAAAAATGTAGTCCTGTTCACTCTCCTGCACGTCTTGTAACAGCCATCTCCCAAGAGCACGGCTACCATCTGTTCACTTTTCTCCTCCTTCTCCTGCTACTTTTGTATTTCTATTCCAGGACTAGTCTGGCTCTTCTGCTTTCACAAGGAAAGCTTCCTACTCGTTAAAGTCCTAAATGAAGTGGTAAGTACTGAGTTAATTCCATAGAGGCTGGGCACAGGCTGGTAAGTAATCAGTTGTGAGGAGCACTAATTGCCCTCAGGAATTTCTGTCATGGGCAGCAGCACTCCAAGAGTGCTGCCCAATATTTATTCCTGTTCTTCCAACAATCTGTCTGGCCTTCACCCGGTTGAGAACTGTGTAAGGCCATGGAGCACTCTGAATGGGTGATCTTGCTTTGATGCTAGCCCATTTTTCTTTGGCAGGAGGATATCAGCAAGCGAAGTACTTGTGTGGAGGTGGTGCTCTCCCCGGGAGGTGATTACGCAGGAGTTCTGCTGCAAGGCAAGTGCAGGAACATGGTGTGTTGGGTGACGGCTGTTGTGTTCTAGCAGAAGGGCCAGCAGCAATGCTTTTAAAATGCTCCAAGTGTTCTGCGTTCCCAGGGATTCTGTTCCTAACCCTCACAGTCCCTCCTCCAGCTTAGAGAGCTGGTCCTGCCACCCCCTGTCCTCTCCAAAAGGCCTGATACGGATCAGGACTGATCCCAGAAGTGAGTTCTCTGGAACTGGTCAGTGCAGTTCCCAGCTCCCCGAAGGCTCAGGGAAAGCAGGTTTCCCTCCTCTCTCCAGAAGTACCAAACTCAGTTCTTCCTCTGGTCTGCTATGGCTCACTTTTACACTGGAAATATGTAGACCTGAAGAATTTTCTCTGCAGACATAAGCCAGACAGCATAGAGACAGCCTTTAAAAACACTACAACAAACTCCTTGCTACAACATTCTTCTGTTTCATGGCAGCTACCTTTGTCAACCTATTTGCTGCTAGCAGGTTTTCTGGACCCATGTTTGGTGGAATCTGCCTGGACATATGCTGAGAATGAGATATGTAACATCTGCACAGAACCAGTGTGAGACCATGTCTCATTTTCTACTTTACCTCAGAGGCTACAGATCAAATTCTTTGACTGAGTTGTTTCATGGTATTTCTTCAGTGGATGTGGGACCTTGAGGACTTGAGCTAGAGGCTGAGATGTCAGTCAAGCATGTCAAGCCTTAAGTAAGGGAGGAGAGGTGGGATGCATGGAGTTCACAGGGATTTTGTATTTCAAAAAATATCCAAATCTTCTTTTAAGGATATAAGATAACAGAGGCTGCTTGCTTGAAAGACCTTTTCTCTTCATTTTCAATTGCTCAACATGGTTTCCCAATGCAGACAGCACAAAACCTTGGCTGGAGATCTACCGATTGCCTAAGGATTCCTGGCTGAAGGAGATGGAAAAGAGCCCAGGAGCTGCAGCAGGGCTGGCTTGCAGGGAGAGGCGGTCAAGCTGCACATCTGCGGTACAAAACTGTTCCATCTCCCACTGTGCTATTTTTTCTTATACCCTTTTGCCTACAGGTCTTTCCCCAAGCCTTACTCCTGCAGACAGTGACAGCAAGATACAGGCTGAACAAGTCTGACGGCCCAGGGGGATGGAGTGTGTGTCTTTACAGCTGCTACAGCCGCCCATCCCACATTTCATAAGGCCTTTGTGTTATTGGGACATGTTTACTCTCCCAAGACAGGCTTTCCAACCAGGTTTCCTTGGTCCCAGGGCTAGCGTTCCTGCTGCCCCTCCCTGAAACTGGCAGCTCCTTTCCCAGCAGTATTGCCCCATCTGAGGAGGCCCTATGTAAGGGTATTCCCACAGGGCTTCTCCCTTATGTTACTGGGGGAAGGTGAAGGGGAGTGGGAATTAGGGCCTGATACCTCCACTTGGGAGTCTGGTCCTGAACCAGGGTTTGTGTTTTAGGCTACCTACAAGAGGAGCCTGGTGGAGTCATGGCTGAACCCGCGTGAGCACGGCAGGGTCTCTGCCTGTTTGCACTAACCACTGTCACCTCTGGTTCTTTGGCAGAAAAGTCTGGAGCTGCATGGAGACGGTTCTGCAGAGATGGTAACTGGCCTCAATGAATGTCCTGAGGGGAATTTTAAATGCTGAGTCAGTGCTTAACCCTCTCCTGCATTGCTTTCGCCCTGCTAGATTTCACCTCTCAACACACAGGCACCTTCAGCCCAGCACTTCCAGCTAACCCTCTGTGATACCTGCCTCATTACCCTTCCTTCTTCCTTCAGCAAAGACTTTCCTGGCCATTTAAGAGAGAGCTGCTTCTTGGCCCTGTCTTCAGGGCAAACATCCCCCTTAACTTAGCCAAGTCAAAAGTAAACACCAAGGCATTCCCTCTTTGCTGTTTCCATGTAAACTACCCAAGTTCCTGCCTCTTCTTGCTCAGACATGGTTGATTATTTAGCCAGACCTTTTCTGTTTAGCCAAGTGTCAGTGTGTGTGGGGTGGGGTGGTGGTGGTGGTGGGGACACCGGTGCTGGTCCCCAGTTACAATTTTCTATTCCCAGCCAAGCACATATGTGACCTCCTCCAGTCCTGGGCTCTCTGAAGTAAAATCTAGTTCTTGTATTCATCAGCACTCTGCAACCTTTAGTCCTGCTTTTTTTTTTTTTTTCTTTTCTTTTCTGAGCCTTGCTGTGCCCCACCCAGGCCTGTGCTGCAAGAAGAGTAATTCAGAGAGATTAGTAAAATCAAAAGTGGAGGTTATTTAGGACACAAAGGCAGGAGGTGTCTGGGCAGGACATCCTTTGTAATATTGAGAAAATAGTGACCTCGCTCAAGCTTCTGTGTTTTGGCCTGAAGAATGAGATTAAAACTAGTATCCCCTAGGCAGTGTCAGCCAACCTTTGCATACACTTCCTTTAGGAAGCATTTGATTCCCATGAACAGGTGAAAACTTAGCAGCGTAGGGCACAACACAGTTCTCAGGCTGACATTTTTCTATTGCAGGAATCTGCTGTGTCTGCAAACAAAGCTGATGCAAAGCTGAGTCTCCCAGTGCTGCTGCTGAAAGTGAAGCCACCCAAACCCATTACAGGTCAGGACTGATTCTGTGCTTGCAACCTGCAGACTCCTTCAGGTGACAAAGGAGTCATGGCCCTTATGACTACAGAACAGGTCGGAAAGTTTCAGTAATGTGCTCCCTGGTCCCTTCCTGACCTGTCTTTTTAGTTACATGTAATCCTGTAGTGGGAGTTGCTTCTTACCCGACCATCTCACGTGTCACCTTTGTTAGAACAAAATACTTCAGAGTGTCTTGAAGTGGGTGTCATACGCCCTTGGCTTCATTGTCATCAGAGATGGAGGAGGAGGTTGTTTCCTAGACCCTAGCAACTTGACAGCACCCCTAGTTTGTCACTCTGAGTCCTGGATTCAGAGGAAAGTGCTGAGTTTGAGGAGGGAGCAGACCTTATGCTGGGACACTGTTAGGGAGAATGTCACAGAAAGGCAATGTGAGCTGGGTCCTCAGATGACTTGCCCTAGTCCCTGCCTTTAAATACTGGAAAATGAGCTAGTGATATGGAAAGTCCCACAGAAGATGCAGTGTGTCTCTCTTCAAGACAATGCCACCCTGAAGGAGGGATGGTCAAAGTGCCTCTGAGCACTCCATGGTGTCTTCTCCGTGGTGTCTGTTCCTCCAGGGCTCTGCCTTTTCCCTTTGTGTTCCCAATCCAGGCAGTAGTTTTAAAAGCCCTTTGGATGCCTTGAAGAAAGTGGATGATGGGAGCATGCTTGGCTTGGGGTACAATCACCTAATCAAGGACTCCCAGTGGGAGCAGCAGGAAGCAATCTTCCGCAGCACTTATCGGGAGTATCTGCAGGTCGAGGGTGAGAGAGAGAGCAAGGAGGAGATCCCCAGGTGAGTGGGAGCACCAACCAGGATTTCAGTCCATGAGACATCAACACAGGGCACTTTTCAAGTGTAGATGGAAACCTCTGTCTTAGCTTTGCCTCCTTCATCCCAAAGCTTCAGGGCAGGAGGTCTTGTAACAGTGCTGCCTACTTATCAAAGCCTTTCTTTTACATATATTTCTTCCTTTTTTTCAGACATGCTACTTTTCATTTTCTCCTGCCTAGCCGGATCCTACAGGTGGGGCCTGAAATGAAAGTACAGCCAGGTAATCCAAATGGGCAAAAAGCTGTTAACCTATGAAGCACATCGTTGCATGACATTGAGCTCCAGTTAGAGCTCAATGGCTCTGGCTTGGGTTCACTGTATAAATTCCATCTCCAAGGACATAAGCCTGGATAAAAATGTCAGCCCTAAGACTTATAAGTCAGTTACCAGCATGGTGTCAAACAAACTTAGCTCCATAATTAAAAAAACCCACAACCCCTCCCCAAAACACCAAAAAAGATGAAGAGGCACATAGGCAAGATAAAAATAACAAACAAGGGGAGAGTTTGTTCTGGTTTAGTTCCTGTGTGAGCAGAGTTTCTGTGAGTCCCGTCAGGGAAACCGTGAGAGCTCTAATGAGAGCTTTCTAATGGTGTTTTGGTGTCCTGGATTGTTTCTTTCTTTGTCCCTAGTCTTCTTGTCTCTTTTGTCATTCCCTTCTCTGTACCAGATGTTCCAGCTGGCATCAGTGTGCACTGGGATGGAAGCCACAATCTCTGCTTGTACTTACTTAACTGTCCACTCAAGGAGAAAGTGGGTAAGAAAGTCTTGCTTTCTCTAGCAGAGCACTCTGTGGGGAGTGGGATCATTCAGTGGCCAGTGGCTGTCATGCAGCTGGATCTTCATGATTCAGGGAAATGATGAATGGGGAGGAGAGCTGCCTCACATCTTGTGGGTTAGGCTGGCATTTGGATTATGGGGGTCCATGTTGCACAGGCTGGCAGTATTTTTAGTGAAGCCACTCTGGCAGCAGACTGCAGAAGGGTGCATGTTTTATTGGGAAACTGGATGCTAGTACCACGAGAGAGAATGCTCTGCACCTTCTTACAGTTGTCTCTCTTCACGTCCTTCTGTTTAGACTCTGATCCGAAACCTGATGTTGTGTGGCCATGTGCAGCTCCAATTGCATGCTCGGCTGTCAGTTCCTGCTCCAGGTACCTGGCACTGGCATGTGAAGATGCAACGATAACTATTTGGGATAAACACCTAGGTGAGCTTGCCCTTTGGGACTGTGTATTGGGATCACTGTGGATAAATTGCTCCCTTCTCTAGGAGTTTGAGGCTTTGGGTTGGTGTGAACAAGGGACTGGCAGTGAATCTGAAAGCAAATCTGAAAATAGTTTGGACACTCACTTGTTCATTGGATGCTTGCCCAGAAGTTGCCAATGCAGCGTGACTGCCCTAGCCCTTGCAGAGCCATTCCCATCCACAGCAACGTGGGGGCTGTGAACTGCTGCAGCGAGGACAGACGAATATCTTGTCCTGAGGCTGAGACAGTGACAGTCACTGCTTTGCCACTGCACCCTCAGGTCATCTTTGAGGCTGTTGTGGCATCACAGTCCAGGCTGCTATCGGTGCTAGTGTCATCCTGCCATGATGCAGGGATTCTCCTGGCAGAAGAATCTTCTTTTGCCATCAGGATTGTTCTGGTGGCTGCTGCTCCTGAGCAGGCCACAGTCCAAGCCAAGCTTTCCTTGGATAAATTGCCAGTTCCTTTTTCTTCCTAAACCGCTGTCTCTTTTTTTTTTTCCGCCCTGCTTTCCCAGGGTACCCACTGTCTGTGACTGCCATTCTAGAGGAACGTCTCATCCGTAGTATCCACTTCCTGCAGAGTTCTGCAGCTGCCAGCGATGAGACACCTTGTCCTGGTATAGATCCTGCCTGTCCCATCGTGCAGCTTCTAGTGCTATGCACAGACAGCTCTTTCTATTTGGTGAAAGCACCCAGCGCTGGGAAATCCAGCATCATGCTCCTGGCAGACAGGTGAAGTAAACTCTGATAGGCCTCACTGCAGCCAAAGAAACCATGTGGTATAGTGGTCAGGTCCAGCAGGGAGCCCCAGATTTCTGTGAAGTAGAGAACTTTCTACTGCTTTTACCCAGATAGCTTTGCCATGCTGCTGTCAGCAGCAAGTGTGGTTTTGCTAGAAGTCAGTTCCAGTGCTAAAATCCAACGCTTATTCCAGAATTAGGAGTGTTTCTGGGTTCTTCTATGCACCAGAACACAAGTGCTTGTAGCAGTGCTCCAGTGATGATGTTCAACTAGCTGGGTCTAGCCAGGTACCCAGGGGATTTTTTTCTTCTCTCTTCTGCCCTTGCCAGAATAACTTCCCCCTAGAAGTCAGAATAAACATTTCTTGCCATCTTTCTATCAATTTTGTGTTCACTTATCCCCTTGGTTTGAGGAGAAGGGTCAACTTTGGGGAAGCTGCTGCTCTGAAGGCTGTGGTTTCATGCCTCCATGGTAGGCAGGGGATTTGTATCTCCAACATAGTTCCTCGGCAGGTTTGCACAGGGATGGGCCTTGCAGGTTCCTGCCCAGGAGGAGGCAGGCTTTGTCTCCATAGGGAAGGGGCTTGGCTGGAACTTTATGCCAGCCCGTATGCCACAAACTGCCGTTGTCATTATCATAGCCTCTCAGTATGTGCCAGGTACATGAAACAGTGGCATAAGCCTGAATCTGTTTTACAGGCCTGAAGATCCAAATCTTGCTGTCAGCGCGGTGGTGCCTGTCCCGGCATTCCCCAGTGCAGTGAGTATTACTGCCAGCTCTTTTAAGAACTGGGTGAGAACACAGGTCCTAAGATCCTGTTTCCAATAATGGCTGTAACTGGGTGCCTAGAAGATAAAGAACAGGGCAATCAGATATGGTATTGCCCTCACATCCTTTCCCAGCCTCCAACTATTTTTAGCATAGGTATTTCCTGCACCAGTTACAGGTCTGTATGTAGCTGGTCACTCTCAAAGGATTTGTCTTCCATGATCTTACTCAGTATCCCCTTGCACCCATGTCCTCTAACTGACCACTGAGGTGGGAGGCACTGGAGGCCCTGTGCACATGGACAGGTCCAACTGCAAAGACGAGGGGGTTCAGCCATGAAGCTTCAGGCATCAAGGTCAAATATGAGAGGACGTCATGGTGAGGAGAAGTTACAAGCAGAAGTCCAGCCAGACCTTTCAAGTGGTCTCAAAAAGTTTTCAGGCATGGGGAGAAAAGGACTAAAAGCCGCTTGCCAGAGCCAGCCATGCAGAAGGCTGGATCTAGTTAATTTCTAACCTACCCTGCTGCCCTTTTCCAATCCCAACCTGCAGCAATTCCAGTCCAAGTTCCCTGCACAGCCTGTTCTTGATCTGCTGTGGCCCTATGACTACTGGTCAGGCAAAGAAAACAGCATCGTAGTTGGGGATGTGAAGTCCTGAATGTCATTCCATGTCCTTTCCAGGAAATACTTTTCACTTTTTTTACATCTATTTCTAAGTGTCAACTTGCTGTTTCAGGCCCTGGTCTTTTCCTGGGATGGCACAGTGTCCCTGATGAACACTGCCACATCACAGATTGTTTTCTGCTTCAGTACTCCACCTTCTCATGCTGTAGCATCCCCCTGGCAGCCAGTGTTCACAGTGGATAGTGTGAATTGGTGCTTGCTGCTTCGAGGTGGGTAGCACCTTGGAGTGGTCTTAGATACATGGTCACTGGGTGCATTCCGCTGTGCACTGATCCTTGATAGTTCTTATTGGATGACTCCTGATGCAATAGCCCACTGTTTTGTTTCTGTCTAGGAGATAAACAGCAACAGGCAGATGCACTGGCACAGAGCAGAGCCAGTCACAGCACCGTCTTCCTTTTTGACTTCAACTCCTACCCACTGAAGGAGGCTTTCCCAAAGGAACCAGATTTGTCTCTCAAATCCTTGCAGAACCTGCCATGGATTGAGAGATGTAACATTTTCTTACGTGATAGGTAAGGTTCTCCTTCTGCCTGATAGGTAAGTGCACCTGCATTATTGTAAGCTGTGGTGTTGCTCAGGTCCATGCAAGGTCTCATCCTGGAGTTTCTGGGTTCTTCTGTGCGCTGTGACAGATTTACGTCTGGGTAAGGTTGATGTTCAGGTAGCTGGATTCCTGACAGCCACCCAGAACCCTTCCTCCTCTCCCTTCCGTCCTTCCTAGAACAACTAAACAGCTGTAAGTCAGGATGCCTGGGGCAGTCTTGTCATTCCAGGTAGAGAGGACTTGCTAGTTCTAATGTGCTTCTGTGCAACACAGATTGTGCAAGCTTGTCGGAGAATATGATCGTCACTTAAGTGTCTGTGTCTTCCTTTTGACCCCATAGCCAGGCAGAGCTGGGATCTCCTGGTACCTTGCTCTTGCCCTCCATTCCTAGGTTCATTTGATGTTTAAGTAGATTTGTGTTGGAGGCTTCTCGGTTTGAGAAGGTCCCCAGCACCCTCAGGCCGAGGTTGCAGTCAGAGCTTAGCTGATGCATTGAGTTCATGCCGTCACTAGATGGCAATGTGACATCTCTTATTGGGTGACCTTTTCCTTGAATTATTTCTTTTGGGAACCTGGAGCCAGATCCATGTCAATGATACTCTGTTTGTTTTTTTCACTGTGCCTTAATTCTTCAATTTGAAATGGAACAGGTGGGTGCAGATATGACCTTACAGCACATATTCGCTGGCAGCCTTCCCTAATTCCTTGTCTCCAGGGTGAATCCTGTGGTGTTGTCTGGCTGGTTAAATGGAGAAAAGTTTCATCCTATGCTACCTGCCACCAGTTCTGTCCCTCCCTCTCATAAAGCTGGAGAGGAGATTCTTGTCTGCCTTATACCAGAAAAATTGGAGAGACATCACCTCAGGGATATCTTGCTCCCTGGGTACTGAGAGCTCAAGCCAGAGCAGAGCAGATACAACTGCAGTGAGACCTCTGTCTACAGAGGCTAACAGGCAAAGAGAAATATGGAAGTCGTTGCTGTCAAGAGCAGTAAACTTGGGTGCTGAGTGGCATGAGGGAATCACTGAGGTTTTTTGGACACAAGAAGTCTGAACTGCTTAATTTGTAGTGAGCCCCAGGGACCCTTGGGGGAACCAGGCTAGGGTTGTCTGAGCGCCGGGGGAATAGCAGGGATGTTTTAACCTCCCTTTTCTTTCCTCGTTAGGCAGCAAAGCCTGCTGGGACTCAGGGAGCAGTTGCCTGAGTACTGGAGTCGGCTGCAGGCACAAGCAGCTGCCATGGACAAGGAGAGACAGAACATGAAGGGACAGAAGAAGCCGTAGTCAGCCTTGCATCCTGAGGGCCAGGCTCTGCACTATCACAATCCTGCAGACTCATGATCCAGCACTGATATTTTGACAGCAACTCTATTCAAATCTATCCTGCTGCTTTCCAGCCTGGGGCAATTTGTCATGTGAAGTAGCTGCTTGCCTGCCACTGCTCAGCCACAAGGATCTGTGCCCTGCCTCTCTCCTTACCTAACCCCAGCAGGGTTCAACCCCTCCTCATCAGAGACAAATGCTGCTGATGAATGAGTGTTGAGATAGGAAAGGCCTCTCATCGAGGTGGCAGGCCCAACCCCTGTGTGGCTCAGCTAAGGATTTGAGTTGGATCTCTGAGTCCTCCCAGAGACCTGGAGCATCACAGCAATATGGTATGTTACAATGTCACTCCTTAATAAAGCCTTTTCTCCAGTAAGTGTCTCTTATTCTTCACAGGACTGGCATTTCATCAGACTGATGTTCTGTCCTTCTGTTGCTGGGGCTCACCAATGTGTCTCATCTTCTGCTCTGACCCAGATGGGCAGAGAACAGCATCCTTTTGCTTAGCAAGAGACCTGGTCTTTTCAAACCAGGCAGCAAATCAGCCATGAAGGTGGCATCGTCCAGAGCATAGCAGCACCAAGCAGCAGTGACACTGCAGAGTGTGTCAGGTCTGACCTTTGCTGTTCTGCAGTCTAGTTGTTTCTTTTTACTTCAAAGCAGGCAGCTTTGGGATAAGACTACTTAGGAATTGAAGCCTGCAAATGTGCAGATAAGCTCACTGGGTTAAGGTCAGGCTAGAAGTGGTGTTAGAGCCAAGAATTGATGTCACTGAAGAGCAGAACAGAAGCTGGGGTTTCGGAGAAGTCAGGGGTGTGCTGAGCCAAAGACAGGCCAGGAGCATGGCCAGCACATTGGTCAAAGGCCATAAAAAGCTGAAGCATCCCTCCTACAGGCAACACAGGACAAAGAACTAGCAGGGGCAATGCAAGGCCAAGCATTCATGTACTTGTTTCTTACTCCAGAAGTGTATTAAGTTAGTAGCTTGCCCTGTGTACTTGGCAAAAAACTATGCAGGCTCTCTGGTCAATCTTTCACTGGTCAGTATTTTCAGGTTCGTAGTCGTGTGGGAGACTGGCAGCATCTAGATGTTAGCTGCAGAGTTTGATTGCTCAGTCGGGGGCTGACAGCGTAACAGCCTTTTGCACTGGGCATCTTTGTTGCTGTTCAGGCAGGCGTCCTCTGGAACTCGAGGGGCTTTAGGGGAGGTGACCCAAAGCATCCATTTTCGAGCATAGCAAACATGCTTTCTTGAGCATAAAATCCATGAGGAAGCCTCAGTCTTTTTACAACTGATTGTGCTTCCAGGATGACTGCCTAATCCGCAAAGAATCTGACAAATCTGCCAGCAACCACTCCAATCTGTGTGCATGGGTGAGTGGTATTTTTTCCAGATCTCCCTCTCGTGACCACCCCAAAGGTTCAGCAAAGCATCAATGCAGGGTGCCAGGGATTCAGCACAGACTCTGAGCTATGTAGACACTCCCATGCCAAGGTCCCATTTCAGTTTTTCATAGCAAGTTGTCTTGGTTTGGATTGAGTTTTGATGAGAGGTCTCATCCCCTGGAAGTCAAGTCAGCCGGTCTTTTGTGGAGGTAGGAAAGGGGAGAAGCATTCAACTTGGTTGTCTTGCTTTGGATTGAGTTTTGATGAGAGGTCTCAGCTCATCCCCTGGAAGTCAAGTCAGCCGGTCTTTTGTGGAGGTAGGAAAGGGGAGAAGCATTCAACTTGTTTCACAGTCTAGATGCCTGGTTTTGCTCTGGAGAAGGACAAGCTATTTGAATTAAACCTTCCTATTTGCTACCTTTGTGAAGGGCTTTGAGGGCCATAGTAAAGCCTTTTGTGCTGTCATTTTCCATCTGCCACAGATTACAGCTTCACAGCTCATCTGATTGTTATGGATATTGATACTGGGTTGTGTGAGCACTTGCCATCTGCTTCAGTGCAAAGTCAAGCAGGTTTGCTCAAACCACCTTCAATGCCTGTTTAAACTGAACCACCCGGTGCAGCACTGAAGTGAACAAGGAATAAGCCTTGATCCTTTCTTCTGTTCTTGCTGTAGTAACAGCAACTTAATTATTTTGTTTCTGTGGTACTTTAAGAAACAATGGACCTTCTGCCATAACTGGGCACAGGGTATTACTCAGGGCAGAAATTCCTATTCCTGCATTGCTTCCCGCACTGCAGAGAGCCTGCACAACTAATACATGGCCGCTTGAACATCACTGGGTCTAATTCTTGCTATTTGTGCAAGTGTAAAGGGCTTGGGGATCTGTGCCCTTAATCCTACCCCTTCTGCTTTCCATCCAGAAGAGGAGCAGGGCTTGCCTAGCATCAGAAGAAGAGGCAGAACAATATCTGCTAAACAGTGAGATGTACTGTGCGTGCACCAGTTTGTGTGTATTCATCTCAAGATGTGCTTGTTTGTTCGCAGTCTGAATTTGCTCTAAAACCCTAATCATGTGCTTGGCCAAGATAACCAGGAACTGGCAGGCTCCACAGAGAAAGGAAAACAACAAGCAGCTGCAGGAGGCTGATGAAGAGCCTTTGTTTTTACTCATGACTTCAGCAGGGGACCATTTGTTTCCTGCTTCTTTGAAGGGACACAGAAAAATTGGTGTGATCAGTGTGTTGACATGTGCGTTGGTGATGGAGCTGTATGCTGAGCTCCGCAGCACGTTCTGGAGAGGACCAGAGGCACCTGATTGCTTACTCCAAAGATGATACCCTTGCCAGCTATTCTTCCATTCCCGGTCACTCCGTGAGCCCTAGGCAGCTGTAGGTCTGAGCCAGTTTGAGCTATTCTGCTGCTGGAAACTATAGAAAGGCCTTGAGAGCTATCATAAATATCACCATCAAAAGATGAAACTGTAAGAGTTCTGGCTGGGCCAACTCCTAGCTCAGTGCCAAATTCAGTGAACTCAGAGGTGCTACCTGGGTATAATAGGAGCAACTTGGCTCTGTACTAAAAAAAAAAAAAAAAAAAAAAAAAAAATCAGTGGGTGGATAGAGAAGGATTGTGAGAGGGAGGAAGAGGAGCTCAGATCCACAGAGAGGCGCTCGAGCAGCATCATTCCAGCGGAGCCAGGCTACTGCCCAGCCATGCGGAGATGGTTTCCGTGGGAGAGGAGGCTGTTCTTTAATCTCACTAAATTATCTGCTGTTCTCTGCAAGAAGCCAAATGTCATCTTACTTCTTTGCGTACTTGCTTGTGCTGTGGAAGCAGAGGAAATCAGAGGCTGATCTGATAAGATTCCCCTACTCCCGAGGGCCGGCAAAGGTTCAGGCTGTTTGGGTAAGCTATGTCTGTGCTGTTGGAAGGAGTGTGGTCCTCAGAAGAGCATTGTGTGCTCAGGGAGCTGTGCTCCTTGCATTCGTGTTGCCAGCCTTAATGCAACAACCCACACATGTGCCTCACCATGTACAACCTGAAGCCATCCTAAGGAGGAATCTGCAAAGACCTCTGTGCGCTATCTGGGCAAGTAATGTCCCTGCAAGACACTGTGGAACATGCGGTGGTGCTTAGGGCAAGGCAGTCCCAGCAAGTGCTTGCCCTGGTTGCTCTGGAAGTAGGGGCATACTCGAGTGTAGGGGCATCGCAAGGCCAAGCTTCCTCCCCTGCTCTATAAGTTTGTGTCTAGATATAGCTGAACCAGGTACCACATCCCATTCCTAATTGCTAAAATAGCTCTCATTGTCCAAACTAGTGTTGCCTCATTACCTCTAATGCCAGTTCCCTCTACCAGGGTGCAGTTTCTCATCTTCCTTTGAGTCCAGGCTATAGCTGTCGAGTTATGCTGTTCAGCCAAGCTACGCTGATTAGCTCTTTCAATCTTCCCTAATGCATTGTGCCAGACATCTCAGTCTGGTTTAATTTTGTGTTTCTGCAAACCCCTTCCAGTTTGTTCATGTTTCTGTTCCAGTTTTCTGTTGTCCAGTGTTTCTGGTACTGCTCTGTCTAGGACCTGGTACAATATTCGTGTGTGGTCACTCACAGGGCAAGGGGAGCCTGGTTCAGCTGGCCTTCATGCCTGATTTTGCAAGAGCAGGACCATGGGCTGGGATGAGAAATCAGCCGTGTTTTCGAGGCCAAAATACAGGAGGAAGTTAGCTGAGCCTAGCTGAGGGTGCTAGAGAGATAAGAGATTTGCATGATGACCAGCGTGATGCTGTGTTTTGGCTATCGCCCCAGGGATTTACAGGCACTTTACGCAGCTGAAGACAGACAGGGTTTGTGCTATGGAGAACTCGCACCCTACGTAAGGCAAGTGCTGGGGCTGGGGTGTAGCGCAGCAGACTGGTCGTACGGTAGGGGAGGATTTGTCATCGCAAGAGCCAGGTCTCCGCGTGGCACACCTCTGCGCAGTGCCATGTGTTGGCTCGGCCCCAGAAAGTCCACGCTTTAAGAGGAGGGGAAGGCGAACGACTCATGTCACTGCAGGGCTGCTGATGAGGCAGGAGGGTAACGTACAGTATCTGAATGGCAAATTGGCCTGGGCTGCCAAGTGTGAAACACTTGAACCGCCTCGAGTGCGTCAGGCTGAACAGCTCGTTTTGCTAGAAACTTCGTGCCAGCCTGCTTGAGCAAACAGCAGCTCTTCTGCATGCGAAGGGCTGGAGTGTTGCCGCGGGGAGAGGGAATAAGTGTGTGTTGTGAGGGGGTGTGCACAGGAGATGGAGATCTATAGGGGGAAAAAAACAAGTCCCGCACTGAGCTATGAGGAAGAAACACTAATTAGGCAAGGAAGAGGAACCTGTCAGGTTGCAATCCTGACCTAACAACCAATTATAGGATAATATAGCACAGTAATGCAGGGTGAACACTAAGTAGAGGATGTTTCTGAATTAATTCCTTTTTGAAACATAGTGATCATTTAAAAACATCCGGTATCCTAATTTTAAACTGCCCATCATAGATGCCAGCAGAGCCTGTGGTAAATTGTCCCAGTTGCTAAACTGCCTGTGTTGTTTGAATTTGCACCCTGTTTCTAATCCAAATAGGTCACGTTCCAGCTTCCAGTCACTGGACCTTGCTGGGTGTTTGGGAGATGGAAGAGCCCACCAGCAAAAGGCGTGGTTCATGTGGAGGGAGCAGACATAGGGAGACTAAACAGTTCTCAGTGTCCGTGGTGGAGCAAAGTAGTAGATTCAGGTTAGATATGAGGGGAAATTTGTACTGGCTGTGAGGGCAGCATTAGCGTAGTTTTTCTGGGGAGTCACGCAGCATCCATCAATGGAAGCCTTCTCAAACATCTGCCAGGAATGGCATTATATAGACCTTGCCCTGGCCAGGGAGATTCACTAGTATGGAGGGAACTCTTGAGTTCTTTCTAGCCCAAATTTCCTGTGATTCTCAATTTCTAGCTCAGGTCCTTGCTCTCCATGAAGGTTATAACATACTCTTACTGTGGTGGAGGAAAATGGGAAATGCATTTCACCCAATTCCTAGGGCAGTACAGAGAGGAGAGGGGAGACAGACCAGGAAAAAGATTTGCAATAGCCCAAATGGGAATTGAATGCTCAATTCCATTACTAGTAGCTTTTGCCCTTTATGGATCTCCCCCATGACAGACTCCTGGCAGAGACTGTGGCAGTGATGGTGGATGAGACAGGACTAAACAGATCTGTCAGACCGTACTTCCCTCCCACTTCAATAGCTCTTACCCTTCACAGTGCTACTTTGCAGTGAGTAGGCAGCGGATACTATGGTTTTGTCATCTCTTTTTTTTTCTCCCGGTGCTGTCTCTGTGGAAGTTCATATTTTAGCAATTCATTTTCTTAAAAATATTTCTGCTAAAAGCATTACCAGAAAGTCCCTTGGCACTGGTAAATGTTTGCAAATGCTGAATTGTGTGATCAGCATTGCGGACAAGCACCCCTCCTGCAGATTAAATCGGAGGCAGTGCTGCTGAATGGAGTAACAAGGGGTAAAGAAGGTATGAGTGATAAAAGGAGGAAGCCCTGAGTTATTTGACTTTGCTATGATCACTTTAATCAGCAGTTTTCAGGAACAAGTTGTATTTTTCTTCAGTGCACGTTACCAGTGTTGTAAATCATCATTCCTCAGGGATCAGAGAGGCTGAGGTTATTTACTTGTTGGAACCAGAGTGAACAGATAAAGATAGAGACTTATACATTTCCTTTACAAAATGAACCTGAATCAAACCCCTTCCTCTGTATATTCTCCACCTCTTGAGGGAGAACCTGAAATCCAGATCTGGATTTTACACTTGCATCTCGCTATGACCACACTGATCCTAGTCTTCCAGATGGGGGAAGAAAATATAGAGCCTAACTGTCATTTAGGCTACCTGTTCTGCTTGTGCACTTCCATTTAAGTCAGTCTTACAACAGCTTCTCTTACTGAACACATTAGGGCAGTCTCACTATAACATAATTGTCTTGTTGAAAGACATGCATCTTTTTGCCTCATTCCAGAGCTTCCGGAGGAAAAATGCTGATCCAGTCTGCAGTTTGATTATCATTGCGGTGACAGTTGTTTTCCCATTTAATTTTGACTTTGCTTTCATTCTTTGGGAACAGAGCAACTGCTAGAGCCCCTCTCCCTCTTTCAGAGATGCCATCCTGCAGCTAGGAAATATTTAGCAAGGCACAGGGGCAACAGAACAGACACATAAAAGGCACATAATGAAATATAATGAATTGTTGGTGAAAAGATCAACCAATTAATGCTTTCAGCTGTTGCAGTGTAAAAAAGACATATTACCTCCCCCAAAGGTAGATCGAGTACTGTTATGAATTCCTAAAGCCTCTTTAGAGAATTTAAATGCATCTCCAGCTCTAAGTTGTGGACTCACGTAGCATTCCAGCAGTAATATTTTCCCAAGGATGAACTGTTCCTGAACAGAATGGCCACTGAAGTGCATTTCATATGTGAGGGATTTCAAGTTAGCAGGAGCTTATAGTTCTATAAGTAAGGAATGTATCATCTGTTGGAAAGTTAAGCATTTCCCCAAGAAGTTTGAAAAAAATCCTGTGAAGACATTTTCAAATTTTGAGTACAAACCCAGTGTTTTTTCACTGTCTTTATTATCTAATTAGAGGCACAGGGTGAAGAAGGAATAAGAACTCTAAGGAAGTAGGTTCTATTTTTTTATTTTTCTCAAAGGAGAAATACTGCAATGTTTTGTTTCATTAGTTTAAAAAAACACAATTCTTTTCACTGAAATGGTCTTTTGAGCAAAACCGTGTTTCAGCGAGCTCCATGCACATGCTCACTATTTTGGGAAAGAATAGAGGCATGGTTTTAAAAAAAAAAATTAGTGATCTTGGATGCCTTTACCTTGTGATACTCAACTAGAGTTCCTTCAAATGGACTATTTTCATTGACCCCAAAAGGCCTTCTTCAAATCAAATCAGAGTCAAATCAAATAAGATATTTGCCTAGAAAATGCACTGCAGGTTTGGCTGTCATTCATGTGAGGAAAAAACTAAATTTTCCATTGCCCCATAAAATTGCACTGGGCTAACGCTGCAAGGCCCATTTGACGTGGACAGTTTCAACGTCCACCTGAGACTGTGAAATGAACTTCCCTGGATCAAATTCAGTCCTTGTGTGGCTTCCTTGAAGGTGTTGACTTCAGGGGATTTACACCAGGGAAAAAAACATTTCCTATTTAAATCAACAGGAGTGAACTTTAGTTACCTGCAGCCACGCAGCAGATTTATAAGCGAGCAGAAGGTGAGTTTCACTGGAGCACCCTCTGTCTGTCCCCCAGGCATTGCGTCAAGGTTTGCAGAGCACACCCTTAGCCACTGGGCTTCACTGCTTCAGAGCAAGGTCTGCTCATCCACAGTGGCTCTCGGCATCTCCAGGCCAAGGCAGAGCCTCATGGGCTTCCAACCAAAGCCCTTCCGCTGGAGCAGCACGGCCCCCCAGCTCTGAAATGCATCAAAGCAACGATCATGTTTATCAGCCTACTTGAACATGGGTGAACGGTGAGCTGAGCCCTGCGTTTACTGCAACCCCTTGGGCAGAGCCAAGGGCCTGGAATCAGAAAAGCTGAACGGGGCTGAAATTGTGGACGCATCTGCAATTGCTGTGCCTGCAGCCTGCCCTGCTAAAGCTCTGTGCCGGTGACGAATGGCTCGGGTGAAGGAGATCGTCCAGCAGAGAGGATGCAGGCAGTGCCCAGGCAGGGGCAGGAGCCTGGAAGCTGCCTCCCACTGGCAGCACGTTGCTGAGAGAGCAAGGGGGGTTTGAACTAAATCTGCGGAGACTCAGGGGCCTTCTGGGAAGGACGCTGAAGAGGGCAGGGAGCTGCAGGATATTCTCTTTTTCAGGAGCAAATGCCTTTTATGCAATCATTTTAGACCCCCTCTTGGTTTTCGTGCCCTCCCCACGACAGTGAGGCTGATTATTTGTGCTAATGTCCTCATCTCTGGTGAACAATATTGCTGCTATATTTAATATGAGAGAGGGTTATTACAGTATTATCTAGAATGAGCCATAACCATTATAGGTTGCTCTGTATCTCAAAGCTAGTTTTAATTAAAACTGCCAATAACTTTTGAGGTCTTTGACTTCTGGAGTTGAAGCAAAGGAACAAGATGCTTAGGTGGTTTCATTTGATTGTACAACTAATTATGAGAAGGGTGGAATCAGGTTCGCTGGCAGCTGAGCCCTGCAGTTTTCGTGCTAGCTGTGAGAGTACATCAGAGCCCGGCTAGGCTGACCTTCCCAAGACATGTGTATATTTGTGAGCAGGTTATCATTTCCACAGGCCCATGGAAGGAGATGTTATCCTCCCTCACTCCACTCAACTTGATTTTATTATGAGCCAAAACTGTGGGACTTCATCTTGCCTGGGATGTTATTTGATCAAATGCCCTGCTAGCCAGAAATAAAGAACTGGTCCTCAGCAATTGCTCGGTCTGGAGTAAATGCAGAGAGTTTTCCTGCTCCATCCCAAGCTTCAGCAAACCCGGACATCACATCTGCTGCTCTACCAACATGTGTGACAGAATACGAGGTCATGCCTCCCTTTACCTGCAGAAAGTAGAAAAGAGCCTCACAAGTGCGATATTAAAAGACTGAAATGAACATGCAATTAGAGATCAGAGAAGCCTTCCTGCAGGAAAAGTGCTAATTAGTCCAATCAGAGATTTCTGTGTCTCTCTTTCACTGTGCACATCAGAGTTCAAGCTTTTGATAGTCACAGTAAACTTGGAAAATCCATTTATATCCAACACCTGATGGCTGGTATAAGCTATGTAATCAATCTTTACTTAGACCTTTGCCTATGACCTATGCGCGATCAATACGCGAACGCAGCAGAGGTGAGCTCGGGGCCGTAGCTGACACTGAAGGCAGTTTGCAGTCGGATACTCTCGTTGGTTTGAAGCGATTCCCCCTTTTACCATGTCCCTCCTTCACCCTCTTGTCCTATGAGACTGTGGACATGTTTGAGAAGTTACAGGTAACGCATGGGGCAGATTTCTAGCAGGGAGAGGGGAAAGGGACTGGGATTTCATGCAAGTTAATGCAGCTTTGTGAGGAGGGGACCGCTTCGATCCCAGAATCAAAGGGACATAATGAAGAATTAAATGACCTTTCCTCCCACTTCCTCTGCCTATGCTTCGTCTCCTGAATATCACCTGGTATGTGGCAAATTTTCTTCACCGATGTCAGTCGATGGGCAATTTCCCCACCCCAGGTACGGATGGGTTTCCACTATTCACTAGCACCTCCCATGTGCCAGTACACTTAGTACTGTAATCACTACCTCCAGCAGAAAAATCATCCCAGATTTACCCTCACAGAAGATGTACACTCAGATTTACAGCCCGTCCCTTTCCTTGCGGCGTAGAGACAATCCTACACCATTACATGGCTTGAATAATCTGGAATGCCACCAAATCATCCATCCCATGGCTGCAATGATATGATTAGAGGCCTTTGTAAGCAACCGTGTGTACTTTGATTTTATTTTGGTATCTAATCAGTTCACATTGAAGCAGAATTAGCACCGTAATATGAGGAAAAAGACAGCATATTTGTTTGGGAAAATAAAGGCAGGCAACCATGGTATGTGTGAGTGATATTCCTTCTTAACTGTGCCATGAAACAATTTTTTCTCAGCCTGAAACTTCAGTTTTGATTTTCTTAATTGCCAGTTCTTTCATTTTTTTCTCCTTGTTCGGCCTTAAAAGTTATTTACAAGGTACTTTTAAAAGCGGGTGATTTAGGCTGCTCTAATGCTTGGTTTGTTTTTGTCTCATCAAATTGCCTGCTGACCTGCAAGCAGTGGCCAAATCAGACTGAAATTAAAAAGGTGGTAGAATATGCCCCAGTCTCTCCTCGATCAATACCAGCCTAAATTACTGCAAACCTGGAGCCGTGGTGCATGTAATACATCATTTTGTAACCCCATAAATTGCTTTTAGCCAGTCTCTTCTGATTTCTTTTTAATGGCCTTTCAGCTAAGATCAAGTGTAGCATTGGTTTCGCATCAGCTGCGTACCCTACGTGGGGACCGTCTCACACTGGCACCGGGATGAGCTCAGCCAGATGTTGTAACTCCTCGGTGTTGGTCATTTTGAAGTTGCTCTGAGATGCCTCCCCTTTGCGAATCGCATTCAGAGAGGCAGGACTTGCCTGCCACGGACTGCGAAGTCCTGCCCAGGGCTGGGTTCTTACTTATCTCATCCTTGTTTTAAGAAAGGAAGGAAGAGAGGTGGAAAGAGGATTTTGGAATTTGGGATATAACCCCTGGGTTACATATCTCCAAGACACTAGCCCTTCCTACAGTTTCTTTTGGGCAAATGGAGCCGTTTCAATCCCCAGTGGGATTGAAGCCGTGGTCCTCCAGACCTCTTGCCGTGGCCTCCAGAGACCACAGCTGGGGAGGAGATGTCCTGGGCAGTGCGTCTCCCGCTCCTGCATCATCCCTTTGCTTGCACGGAGCCATGTAAGACTCAAAGAGCAGGTGTCGAGCCTCCCCTCCTCCTGAGATGGCCTTGCGGCTTGTGCTGAGATGGAAGATCCTCACCATCTGCTAGCCTTGCTGGCCTGGCCTGGCAACTCTCTTCCCGGCAGGTACATGCCTGTATCGCAAAACCTGCTGCAAGAAAGGCCTCGACCTGCCTTTAGACCAGCCACCTCCATGGCTGAACTGGAAATATGATGGGCACTGAGAGAGCAAACTCCTCCCCTCCAGTGATCCTTTCTAGAGGATCTGTCCACAGAGTTATTTTTAATAACTTTTAAGAGAGACGAGTTAAGCCCAACCCAACCAGAAGCAGGACCAACACTGTATCCCTTCAAACAGGACTCTGTCAATAACTTCTAAGAGAGACGAGTTAAGCCCAACCCAACCAGAAGCAGGACCAACACTGTATCCCTTCAAACAGGACTCTGTCTTATGGATGGCTTTCCCCATCCTCAGCCCCCTCTTCTGTGGCTTTTGCACAATGCTCCTGGTTTCAGGAGACACCTTCTTATTTCCCTCAAGATGTGCAGCAGAAAGACATCTGCTCTGGGTGCAGCCCCTTCATTTTCTGTGGCTTTTGCACAATGCTCCCAGTTTCAGGAGACACCTTCCTATTTCCCTCGAGATGTGCAGCAGAGAGACATCTGCTCTGGGTGCAGCCCCTTCATCTGCGCCTTTCCAAGACTTCCCACGTAGGATACCAACTCTTCTATAAAATAAAGTATATTCTTCCCTGGGCTTAATTTCAAGGGAGGTGTTGGAGGAATAAGAAATAGCATGTTATGCAAGTCCCACTATCCCAGACTTTCCTGGACATGCGTAGCTGGGAAGAGAAGTCAACTGGAGGTTGGCTACTCTGCTTGCTCTGAACATCAGTTGAAAATGAAAACTTTTCCTCTAATTTCAGTGACATTTATCTCAGTTTTAACCAGAGGGGTGGGTGCAAGGGGTGCAAACACACATTTTACCGTGAATTTTCTTTCCTGGTTATGCACCTAGAGCCAGTCATAGAGCTGGATGGAGTTTCTCATGCGTCTTCCCCAGTGAGGTGTATTTCTGCCACCTAACAGCAAGCTGCAGATGGGAGCTCCAGGGATGTCACTCCTCATCCCCAGACCTCTTCTGCAATCAGAGCATGGCTTCAGCCAGCTGTTAAAATCGTCCTCCTGGTCCTGCCATTCCCCTTCTCCCTTCCTGTCCCCTTGGGATTGTTCCCCAGTCCGTGCAAACACAGGGGACTTGGAAGCAGAGCTGTTCGGAGCGGTCACGTAGGGCCCCTCGTCCGCTGCCAGCCAGACACCAAAGTCTAATCTCTCTGCGGGACTGGGAACATGGGCTTCGGAATGCAAATGTAAATCCAGCAGCAGATGCTTCTGGGGGGTCACTTTGGAGGTGCCAGACACCTCTCCCCTTTTTACCCTTGCTGAGAGCCAGTAAATTTAGCCATTCCACTGTTGTTGCAAATGCCGTAAGAAAATCGAACTATGCTCAACAGCAGACAAAAATGCAAATGATTGTGACAGATAAGAGGACTAAGGACTCACTCAGGATGGAGCTCTAAGGGTCACACCCACCCACTCACCCTCCCTGTGACACCCACAACCTCCCCATGACACCCATCCACTGGCCCTGCAACACCCACGTGCTCCCACTCACTTCTGCGTGACCCGCTGGGGACTGGCAGGCTCCTCTCTTCAGCAAATACAGTATAAGGAAATTGGAAAGATTTTCTAGAGCTCCACTGCAAAGAAATAGTTTTACAAGAAAGTAATGAGAACTTCAGAAAGAAAAGGTTTAACTTTTAGGAAGAAAAGATCATTCGTCTGTGGGTGCTTGCTGAACCACCGACTATGCTTGGCTCCTCTCCTCTTGGCTTTTCTCTTCCGTTTTTCCCTGGAGATTGTCTTAAAGAGCCATTAGGAAATCTTGGAAGAACTATGGCCGTAGCTGTAATTAAAGTACAGCCTTGGTCTGTGTTGGTGCTACGTGCAAGTGAAGTGATTCCCTGGGCTGGGAGACACATAATGAACTAAACTACCCATAAGATGCTTAAAATTTGTTGACTTGATCTGTGCAACTTGTAGCACCGTGAAATGAGAATGTAGGCTGTGTTGCAAAGAGCTCAAAACACTTTCAGATGTTCAGAGATGGTCAGGGATCAGATTTTCCTATCAGAAGTATCAAACACCCCCTCCTTCCACCAAAACACAACCTTTTTAAAAACATCTTAACAGAAAAACTATGCCTGCTACTGGAGAGCAGAAATGCAAATGTCCTATTTCAAGTTGGCATTTTAAAATGAAAATTTCCATTTTGGCTTGTTTCCAGTTTTCCCAAGAGGAATGCCAGCATTTTCCCACTGGAACTGCTGGCTTCCTTTCAAATGATTTTTAGTTCGGAAGAAAATTAATTTTTCTCTCGGGACAGTTACAGGGTCAATCTCAAAGGAAACAAAACACTGCTGAGACTTGGGGAGAAAATGCCATGTTTCCCCCTGCGTGCCAATGCCCCCTTTACTGCATGTGCCACTTGTATCCTTTAACATAAAAGAAAGATGCAAAGGGCAGCGGGTGTGTTGGGGGAAGACACGGGAAAGCAGTGGCAGGGCAACCCACGAGTAACTGGCCTTTATTTTTCTAGGACCTTAAAATCAGATGCTACCCCAGGGCAACCCAAAGGAAATCAGGGTGGGATTTCCCAGCCCTGGCTGCGAAGGGAGAGAGCAGCGTAACCGCTCTGAGGCTACTTTGAGATTTGCTGTAATTCTGCTGCCTTTCATCAGGAGTCGACAGAAGTTTCAAGGTGACACGGAGAGGCCATTCCTGTGGCCTTTTCCTCTTGATGGGCTTCAAGTGGATTAACGGCTGCCCAGAAGTCACCGCACTTTACAAGCGATGCAGTTCTGCATGTGCAACCAGGATGTTGCTGGCAGCTTGGGAGGAGGGTACCACTTATCACTGTTATTCTCAATAGGGAGCCTTAAAGCTCCTCAGATCTTCTGTAACTGAATAAAATGCACATCCAGCTGCAAACTTAATTCCTTTGCCTTTCTCTCTGAACAACAGGAGCAGCGTGCTATAGGTAGGTAAGCCCCTATGCCATTTTACATATCTTTATTTGAGGCTGCAGTATTTAAAACTTTCTGTTAATAAAAGCCCTCTTAATTAATAGAGCTGGTAATAGCGACACTGGCATACAGCGCAAAATTTGACAAGCGAAATTACTTCTGCAGGAATGTAATAATGAACTTGTGTGCAGATCACAATACTGATAGGCATAATGTATTGCATCTGGTTTCAATTTGCAGGTTTGACCTTTCACCAAAAATGAATTTTAATAGGCAATAGACTTAAATAATTGGTACGTGTTCAAATCAATACTGGAACCTGATGGCTAAGTGGTTAAAATAATTGAGGTGTATGCAAGGGTTTTTTAAAGATTTTCAGATTCAGATCAGAAGGACGATGTTTGTGGAGATCGGAGCTCAGTTCTATGGCTGTGTTGTCACTAAGGCACTGTGTACAGCCATCACTTTGGCAAAACCACTTTTTTACCTCCCGGAGCTCTCCCAGGAGGGTGAGTGCTTCTCCCAGCCCCACAGAAGCAGGCTGCAGTGCTCGCTTCTTCTGCTCTTGCGCAGGGGTTCTGGAGATGAGGAGGATGCCGTGCTCTCTGGATTGCCGTGGAAGGGAGAATCCGGATGCACATCCATCCCGGTGTAAGTTAGAGCCCCTCGGGGACGCTCTAGCAGGCACGTGGCTCTCAGCCCCTGCGGCTGCCCTGAGCTGACCACACGCAGGGGTTTCGGGGCTCAAGTCCTGCAGGTAACGCCTGTGTGATCTTAGTGAGCTCACGTTTTGCACGTGCAGAGGAAAACCATGTTTTGCAAAACATAGTTTCTGCAATGGTCCACGAGATTCCCTTTGATTGTAAAACATGGCTGTTACTCCGGCTTTCATTTATAACGCATGGATAAGAGTAGGGGATGCCTCACTGCACCCCAGCAGCAAGCGCTGACAGGTATGTAGTGTTGGAGGCTGCTAAGGACCTGTTCTCTCTTCTGAAACTAATGCAGATGAATTTAACCCAGCACATTAAAAACAGGTGCTGAAAAGCAAAGGGCAAGACAGCACATTGTGGTTCGAGATCCCATTCTGACAGGTCGCTGCTGCTACCACCACGGCCGGGCTGGCGATGCCAAGCTCTGCTCCTTTCTGCCTTGTTCTCCCCGGCTGCAGCGGGGGCTGTCTGCACACGACAATTTTGCTGGTGATTTATGAGGCCGAGTGGACTCCAGGCTGTTCTTCCATCGCTGACCTGGCTCTGCAGATGGAGCAGCAGCGCTGGTTTGTCGTTGGTGGCATAGTCAGGCATGCCTTGATGACCCACTGGCGCTGAAGTACAGAGCGAGACGCGGATGCTTTTATTACATCTGTACGCATGTGTTATTTTTTTTAGCAGAAGATGTGTGCTTTGCTGCTGACTCTGCCCCTAACATCTTTATATTTCTACCACATAGAAAAGTTTGTTTCTTTGACCAGCAAAGAAAAAAAAACCCAAAGCACCAGAAGTCTTTCCATTTGGACACTCTGTCAGCCCTTTCCTCTAGGTTGGCCTCTCCTCTCTCTCCCATGAAGGAACACAAATGATTCGTTGTGAAAGTTTCTTCCCTGGGACATCCAGGAGACTGGGGTAAGAGCTTTCAGGAGGGGAAGATGGGCTTTTTTTTTTGGTGCATTGAATCCAGACCACCTGAAAATCATTAAGGGCTGTGAGTTTATAAAAGTCTCTTCCCCAGCTCAGAGGGATGGTGGTGGGTGAGGAGCTCAGGTTGGAGGCTTGCAGGATGAAGAGCCTTTGCAGAGGAGCTGCTTGGGAGCCTGGATGGTAGGTTGGGGTGGTGGCTGCTCTGGTTTTGCCTGCGCTTGAAACAGCTGCTTCACTTTGGGGCTCAATCTCTCGTTGTGGGGTGCTGAGGAGCAGGAGGGGGCTTGTGCTTGAGCAAACCAAGTGAGAAAGCAAAGCTACTTAAATGTGGTCTTTGAGGGAGCACATTTGGGGAGAGGGGGCTGTGCCAGTGCAAGCTCTTGCAGTTCAAGCAGCTTTCAGCAGAGGTGCTCTAATTGGTGCCAGGGAAGTCGAATGTTGACCCACGTTTGTAACAAGCACCCGGCACAGATTTGTAGGTACAAAGTGCAGCCCTGGCTCTGTTGGTAGGTGGCAATGTGGTCTGTGTCCTGGCACAATTTCTCTTCTGATATGCATTGGTATCAGGAAGAGGAGGCTGAGCTGCTGCAGAGCTGGTTAATGTGCCCGACTCGGGAGGTGGAAGGACTGTGGACTTTTGGTTGCTGCATTTATAACAAATCCTGTCTTCCTTGTGTTTTACCTGTTTGCTGCTCTTTGTTTGCTGGCTGTGGAGAGATGACTTTTGTGGAATGTATGGACATGTTTCAGCTGTTCAGGAAAGCTTATAAAAAAAATAGTAACCCCCAAAATCTAGGGGCTTTTGCTGCTGGCTAAGACTATGTGATAAAGCCACCAGGTAGCCCTGGGGCAGGTCAGGTGAGCTGCCTTGCAATGCTTCGTGTCTGTCTGGTGAGGGTGGCTGTGCCTGGTCGGGGGTGGCCCAGGGGAGGACTGTGGTGGTGCTGGGACCACAGGCTCTGCGGTGTGCGATGCTCATGTGCACAAGGGCAGCACGGAGAAACCCTGCATGTCCTGGGAGGAGCTGAGTGTGCCAGGGTGGGTGCACCCTGCCAGGAGGCATTTTGCTCCCAGCAGACCAGCCTCATTCAAGCAGAGTTTTGCTGCATCTTCTGAAGCTAAATTTAAGAGACTATTTGCAAAGAGTTGCCCCTATTTTTAGCCCAGATCAGTTCCTCAGTCTGCTTTTGCTGTGCAGCTGCACTGGGGTGATGGAGGGAGCAGTACGGGGCTGAGGGCAGGGGAGGGATGAGCAGGGGTGTCCCTGTGACTGTGCCCAATTCATGTGGGGGATCTGAGCTCTCCTTGGGTTTGAAGTGGGGGGGAAATAGTAAGAAATTTGGTGTCTGGGGCTGATCTGACCCTGGGTAGCTGCTGCAGCTCTGCCACGTCCCCAGGGATTTTCTGCTACCCCCATGGCTGGCACTGGTGTCTCTGCTCGCCCCAAACTGGGCAAGGCTCAGTCTCATCTGGGAAACCAGTGTGTTAAGTGCAGGCTGACTCAGTGATGGTGTAACCCAGCTCCAATGGTGTAAATCCAGAACGCAGCCTCTGACTTGGCTGGACGTGCAGCAAGCTGAGGCTGGGCAGCATCTGGCGCCAAATGAGATTTCTCTCCTCTTCCATCTGCTCTTGGTCTCAGAGTTGAACTCTCATAAGTAGACTGAACAATGACATCAACATCGTTGTCTGTATCTTAGCAAATACTTCATGATTTTAAGACTCTCCTCTTTATTGAAAAAGGTGGGCAGGAGCTGAAGGACTGTGAGGAGAGACACATGTTTTGCACATGCCTTTTTTTTTTTTAAAAGTTGTAAATTCTGCAGAATAGAAAACATTTTTAGCTATATTTGCTCTCAAAATGGAATGGCTGCCAGCTCAGATATTTTTGTGGTGCTTCTGTAAATAAGGTTCACAGGTATGACTGATACAGCAATCTATCATCGTGCCAAGTGGCTGCTCCACTCCGTGACTGCAATTTGATCCTGATGCAGAATAACTTCTTTAATATATAGGGGAAATAATCATAGCTTGTTTTCCCAGGATATCCCTTCTCTAGAAAGATAAAGAAGCTAAATCCTTTCATCAAACCATGTTTCTGCTTAATTAATGCGTGCTGCAGACCCTTCAGTAGAGTCGCAGTTCCCAGGCGTGACAAAGAGGAACGCAGCCGTGGATGGCAGATGGGTCTGACACGGATAGAAGGGCATAAGGGGAAAAAAATTACCCTTTTCTCTTTGAGTAACTGGACATCCTCAGCAGTGCATCCGTCATAATGCTGCCAAGATAATCTATCTTCCACAGCCTGAAATCTGATAGGATTTGAGACTGACAGTGTGGAAAATAGAAACTGTCTTGGCATTGAGCAGGCTGGCAGGGAAACCTCTTCCTGGGGTGGGATTGACAGTGTGGCAAAACCAATTACCGTGGACCCCGGCCTCGGCTTGCAAGGGCTGCACTTATGCAGACAATGCTACTGACTGCAATGGCTCCGCTTGCGCTCAGGTGAGCGGTTGCCATATGTGGAGGGCTGCAGCTTTCAGGGCTTTTGCAGTATTGAACTGCTGTATGGAAGTCACTTTTATAAAATGCTTTTTGTGGCTATACATGATGGACTTGAACTGTTCTCCAGTGCTAAAGCAATGCCTGGAGGAACAGTGCCTTCTGGAAACATCATTTCACTCCTATATCTTCTGGAAAGTTCATTGCTGCCTTGACAAAATTCAGTTTTTATTAAAAATGATTAATGTCTATGAATTTAATCAAGACGTATTCACACAGCGGTGGCTTTACTATAAGAGTTTGATTTTAAACAGCTTGTGTCCTGATGCGTGAGGTGCATTATATTATTTGACAGCGGTGACATTTATATTTGTAATTACTAAATGGTGACAATCCATTGGAAAGCCTGCCCCACTTGAGGGATGGAAATGCATGGCACCGAAAAGCACAAAGTGTCACAATACATCAGTGCATCCCGAGATTAAAAAGAGCTGGGGATGACATTCTTCTACCAACAAAAGCACATACATGTTCCCAAATAAATTGCTGAGTTTTAATTATTTCTTCTGTATTCACAAAATATTCTCTTCCTGCTTATTGCCTGACACAGTTGCCTCTTCATTTCATAACACAGGAACATCTCGAAAGCAGAAGATGTTGTGCGCAGGAGTCATGGGCCTCTTGGGGTTTGATTACAGAATGCTGAAAAATTGAGCAAGTCAAGCTGGAATAGAGAACCCAATTCTGATATAAATCTTGATAAATTGGCGGGGGAAAAATATGTTTGGAAGTGCTGTTTTTAAAGTGCTGAGATGTCGGATAAACTTATCAGCTGGTACAAGCTATTTTGAAAGTGGCTTTAGAATATTAACACTTTGCAGATGTGATCCCTCCCCCTGTGAGAGGAAACTCAGTATTTATCAAAGTGCCTGAGAAAGTGGGGTAGTAGGGAAACTGCTGGTGATTAATGGTACTTATCTCCTAGTTAAGGAAGAGCTGTTGGATGAGATTGCTACCTGGATTGTGCGGATGTAGTAAGAACATGGAGATCTAAATGAAATTCGTATCTTGGATGGTTTACATCACCTGCTGGGATGCCTGGTGACACTGGGCTGCGATTGTCCTTGACAGCAATCTCCTTTTCTCATCTGCATGGTCTATTAGAGCATTTCTAGTCCAGTCTCTCTCCTGGCTGCACAGCAACCCATGGGAGAAAAATAGATCTTGTTGGACCTGCACAACATGCAGAAACCTCCTGCAGAACTGCTCCTCTGGAAGATCTAATACTTTTTCCTTTCCAGCTAGCCCTCCAACAACCTTTGAGCTGGTGCCCAGCTGGGGGTTGAGCATCTGGCTTTGGTGCAAGGAGCATGGACAGGACCTGGGGACCAGATACACCCAGCAGCATGTGGGAGAGGCTTTTTTGTATTAGCTGGATTATTAAGGCAAGACACCAAGTTCTAGAGCTATCCCAGGTCATTGCAGGGTCTGACAAGGTGGTCTTCAGAGCAGGTGGGAGTTACCTGTGAGAAACTGGGGCATGGACAGTCCTGCCTGCTGGCTGGAGCCAGACTGCTTATCAGACTACAGGTGGAAGATACCTGGGATGCCAGGGGCTGGCACACAGACAGCACAGAGCTGTGGTGGTGGTGGTGGGGGAAGACTAGTGAGAACCCCAAACCAGGGGCCTCAGGAAAAGCTATATCAGAAGTGTCCCATACTGGAGGAAGGGGTTTGCCTTCAGGGTCTCCCAGGCTGCTTCCCCAACAGCTTGTACTATCTGGGGGCTTTCCAGGAGATCTCATGTTAACTGACAGCTGAGAAGGATGGGGCCCTGACTGGCAGGTGGCTGGAGAGACAGGCTGTGCAAGGAGGATGCAGCAAAAGGTTTGCTACCCCCGTCATATTTCAAAAAGCTTGCACCAACAGGGGAGCCACCTTGCCTGGCTCTGGCAGAGCTGCTGGCCCCAGAGGAGACCGCTGTGGCGGGTGCTGCAGCTCAGGTGGGGGGGGACCCTATGACTTGCTTTATGGAAGGCAGCGAGTGTTGTTCTCTGGAGCTGCCTGCCCCTGTTTCACCCTCACGGCCTCTGCTGTCTGCGTGGTGCTAGAGCTGTGCTGCTGCCCTTGGCAGTTGGCGTAGGTGTTGCTGCTGCTCAGGACTTGGGTGGTTTAGCCTGGAGAAGAGGAGGCTGAGGGGAGACCTCATCGCGCTCTACAACTACCTGAAAGGAGGTTGTAGCGAGGTGGGGGTTGGTCTCTTCTCCCAAGTAACAAGCGATAGGACGAGAGGAAATGGCCTCAAGTTGCGCCAAGGGGGGCTTAGATTGGACATCAGGAAAAATTTCTTTACTGAAAGCGTGGTCAGGCCTTGGAACAGGCTGCCCAGGGAAGTGGTTGAATCACCATCCCTGGAAGTATTTAAAAGATGTGTAGATGTGGTGCTTAGGGACATGGTTTAGTGGGCATGGTGGTGTTGGGTTGACAGTTGGACTCGATGATCTTAGAGGTCTTTTCCAACCTTTATGATTCTATGATTCTGATGCATCTGCCCTTTGTGGATGTGTGATTCTGCCAGAAAGAGAGTCTGTAAATGTGGATTAAAGCTAGCTTGGTGCACAATGGAGCTGGGTTTGCCTAGCTGTGGTGGTGTACGCCCACCTTCATGGTGTCTAAGTAGATATTAGCAGAGTCTTGTTTTTTTGCAGAGCTCCAGTTGCTGAACAGATCTTGCTGTAAATAACAATCTTGTGACTTCCTCAAGTTCGTGTTGCACCTGGATTTTTTCTGATAGTCATAATAGATATTTTCTCTTTCCTTATGTATTGGATTTATCCTTTGCAGGTGCTAATTTATACTGATTGCAGCTCATCAGTATTGCATCTTGTCTGCCACAGGGTTTCTTATGCTTTCTAATTTTCTGAAGGAAATGTGTATTGGCATCTCTCAATGAATTCCACAATACTGGAGGTGCACGCCGTGCTGAATCCTTGCAGAACGGCGAGTCCCAAATAGTCCCTGACAGTGCCTAATGGTTTTATTCTCGTGTAAATGTTTCATTACATTAATCCAACAATGGCAAAAGTAGTGCAGGACTTATGATAGCCCTCTTAGTCAAAATAAAAACACTATCAAAAATAAGTGACCTGTCTGTCATCTTGCCATGGGTTCTTTGGTAGATAGCTAAAACTGTCTTTTATATAAGACTGAAGTCCTCTTTCCCAAGTGGTTTTCTAATCAAACTTTGCTTTCAGGAACGATATATAAACTCTATCAGTATTTATGTAAAAAGAGGTTCATATTCAAAATGAAGAAATAAAATATTTAGGTAAGATTAATCCTGAAAACATCACTGCTTTAGCTGTATAATTAGTCATCTTATGACATGGACATATTTGGCTGCTAACTTTTCCTTTGAAAAAATCTAGTTCCATTGCCGCTAGAAATATTAAAGGGGGGAGAAAGAGAACAAGTTTTGCATAGGAAGAGTATGGAAATAGAAGCTGATGGCATTTAAACCAACGGTAAAACGCCATAGGTCTGGCACAGGAACAAAAATAACTAAAACCTCTATGTTTTGAAGGTGGTCCCTGACCATATGTACCTACTTAGTACAGCTCTACAGGTTGCCGTCTGAGATGTCCCTGCAGAGGCAGGGTAGCATATTTGCATTGCCTTTCTCAGTCTGGGGGAGATGCTCTGATGGTCCTTTTCATCCTGGGACAGGTTAAAACTTCTAAGGTAAGAACTGCCTAAGGGGCATCTTTGCAGCAAAGACAGTACTGATCTCTCCAGGGTACCATTTGGTACCTGGTGGGTCCCTCCGTCCTGTGGGTGCTAAAGCCCTGCGCTCCTGTGCCGTTTGGGGCTGGGGCCACCGCGGAGCTCACATGGGCCCCATCCTGCTGGGCGGTTGCTGCCTCCAGCAGGCATCTGCGTGTGCCTCCCTCTGCCCATGATGCTGCTGAGCACCGCAGTGGATTGCACACGGCTGGCTTTATTAGATGAAATTGAATCTCGAATGTCCTGAGGCTGAGAGATATTTTGCTTACTTGTCTATAGTATTTCCAGACCTAAAACCTGATTGCTGTTGTGGCAACCTTGAACTTTTGTGGTTTCTCATCTTCCAGCTAAAATGATTCAGTCTGGCAGGAGGCTGGTGAGGCACTGAGCTGCTTATGAATGCATAGCTTGTATCAATAGGGGAAATTAAATAATTCCTCAAAACCATGCAACATGTCAGTTTTGCCACAGTTTAGTCAGCTGTTCATTTACTTGTTGGCTTTTTATAGTTGAAATTTTCTTAAAATGCATTGTGGAAATTATACCCTGCCCAGTTTGGGGTTACTGATGGTGCACAGGCTGAGCTTGAGGTTAGAGTGGGGTGAGTGGCTGGCAGGGATCAGTGCTCCTTCAAGTGCAAAGTCCTGTGAATCCTGCTGGAAAATAGATATGGAGTAGAAAGGTTTCACTGAGCAACTTGATGTGTGAAATCAAAATCCACCCAGATCTCAGGCAGTTGGAGCCACGTGGATCTTCCAGAACATGTTGAATTCCCATCTTGGGACAATCAACTCAAAACAGGGCTTCAAAAGAGTACAGGGACATGGGGCTAACAGGGATCAGCTGGCACGCTGAGCTCAGGTATCTGTGCAATAAATCTCTAGTCCAGAAGATGCATAAACTACGTCACATATCCCTACGGTCTGGGGATTAAAGCACAGCAGGTCTTGCTGGTTACGCAAGTTCCAGCACTAGCTGTTCTGTCTCCTGGGGTCAGATGTGCTGCTGGCAACTGCTTGGTACAGAGCCCTGCCCTTTTACAGACAATTTGGGACAGGGCTGAGGAGGCTGGGTAAATCCTGAGGATGCCAGCTTCCCCGGCTTAAACACCTTGCAGTGCTTGAGTAGTTGCCTGTGGTCTACAGGAGGTCCTCTAAATGCAAGTTACCAAAAGGGGAAATCAATGTATTAGTCCTGGCTATCTCAAATCTTGACTTGCCTTGGTGCTGTGCTTGCTACTGTCCCAGAAAATGCATGAGATTCATAACAACTGGGATTTAAACAGGACAGTAAGAGCTGTGTCATGGCAATGCCATTGCGCTGCAGCCAGGTTCAGTGAGATCTGAGGGCTCCTGTTCCCCTCTGCATTATCCACTGCCATCTGCTCTGGTGTATGGGAAATTAAAGGTATGTGTGTCTCCAGGGCCTTAAGGTTTCAGCCTTTGAGGATAATGGTAGCTGAAGCATCTTATGGGGAAAAATTTCTCTTTCCTGTCTTGTGCTGCCTGTTCTCCTCTGTGCTGTGGTGCCACCTCCTGCTCCCCCAAAAATCCGGATGGGAGGTCTGGTGAAGGGGTGTGATTAGCTGAGCTATGCTGTATTCAGAGCACTTTAAAAAGAAAGTGGAGATCCTGTAAAATAGCAACACAGTTAATGCTGTTGGGATCCCTCCGAGGGCAAGTGGTGGTGATGGAGCTGCTGAATTATGGCCATGAGCTCGTTTGAGGTGGCTGGGGGTGGTGGTGGTGCCCCGCGGGTGCAGGCAACTGGGGTGGGTTGTGTGCCCAGAGCCTGGGGCGTGCTGAGGAGGAAAACCAAGGTGGTAATGAGGGAGCTGAAGGGAGATGTCATTGCAGCTGGAATGGATGCCATGCAGAGAGGAGTGAGGGGATGGACCAGCGTGTTGGAAAAAGGAAAGCTGTTCCTCCTGTCCTGTTGAAGAGCCGCAATTGCATGAGCCCTGAGTTATTGCTGTGTGTTGGTGATGCTGTGCTGAATGCACAAACCCAGCTGAGACTTGCCCATCCTAGCTTTGTGTGGTTTTGTGCCCACTTTCAAGAGCAAAGCAGTTGTACAGACCATGAAAGCAAATGAGCGCTCGGGTGCTGTGCTTCTCTCTGATTTATCCTTAGAAAAGAGCATCCTGATGTCAGTCCCACAGGGGAAGCTGCTGAAACCAGTCGGCTGTATTTACAGCTTGTGGTGCTTTGCAGCGAGCCTGATCTCTGCTCCATGGCAAAACCCTTTCGTGACGCAGGATGGTTCTGGAGTGGAGATAAATTAAAGGCCTGAGGGTTTTATTAGACTAAGTATGAATGATAAAATTGCACTGGCGTTCCCGCAGTTGTATAATTTAACATAAGATTCAATTAGTTTTATCCTGCCCTTAAATTTTTAATTTTTCAATATGTTAAACTTGCTCCCCTCCCCTTCTTCTGAAAAACTTGCAATTGCTTCGTGGAAGTATTCAGTGGTGAGGAGACTGAAAAATATGAACAGCTTTGCAGATGCTGCTGGGGCTTTTGGTATCCACACAAATTGCTGTGTGGGATCAGGGAAAAAGGAAAGTAGCTGAAAGTTTAACTGAGTGCCTTAGCTCAAGGAAGAATCCCAGTCCTGTTCAGGGAACTTGCAAGCAGGAGCTGCTGCTGGGCTGTGCTCAGACAGCCTCTCGGGGGAAAGATGGTCATCAATGAAAAGATAAAACGATGCTGATGTAGACGTTGTTGTCGAAGCAAGAGCAAATGAAGTCCAGACCAAGCTGCTACTGGCTGTGCCACAGTGTCACCCTCTCTACATAAGATGCCCTTTAATGAGGGATGCCTATTTCTTCCTCTCCTCCTATGGGAAAGCTTTTCCAGACTTGCTCCCATCTAATGCTTAGACACTTAACAAACCAATGACTTTGTGCTGGAAATTATATGCGAAATTCCTCTTGTGCCAAAACTGCTTTTTGTCTTACACGTTGTTGTTGGAGGCAGGGATCACTCCAGCTCTCAGGGCTCTCAGTGTAAAAATAGGCAGGGTCTGATGCTAGTAATCTCCCATATCTATTAAAAGACTGTAATTGTACCCCTGGTCTTTCATTTGCAAACCAAAATGAGCTATTTTTAATCTCCTTTTGTAAGATTAACTAAACATCCATGGTTCTTTGTGCCTGTTCCAGTCTGAATTAGATCTTTGTTGAATTGGGGTGCCTGGGCTTGTCCTGTTTTTCAGATCCCCTACTGCTGGCTGAGCAATGACACTAATCTCCAGCTTCTCCTGAGCAGACCTTCTGTAATAATTGCAGAAACTCATTAACCTCTCTTGTGGCCCAGCCATATCATTGGCTTGTTCTCCTATCAACAAATACACAAAGGTTGTCATCTTCCCGGGGGCTATCCGGGAAGTTTCTCAAATAGAAACTATTTTTTCCTGTGGGTTATATTTTTTCCTGTCCCTGTTTCAATAATTTCCCTGAAATGAATACATGGTTGTTTCAGGATCTCTGCAAGCATGTGGGAGACTCACAGCCATCAGTACCGTGTGTCTGAGAAGCATTTCTTGCAACTGAGAGGGTGAAGGATATTGGGCCAAATTTATCAATATTGTCCAGCAATTCTGATGCCTCGATAGCAAGTCAAAGCAGCTGTGTTAATGTTAGTGTCTCGCTGCCCTACATGGTAAGAGATTCAAGGATGACTCTGTAGATGCTGGGAAGATGCCTCCATGGTGATGGTTTTTTCTCTCCCTTTGTGGGTATTTCTACAGACCCTGCAGGTGTCCGGAGGGAAGGTTGGGGTGGGCTTCCCGGCCTTTTCTCTACCTGGTTTAGGAAATGGCTGGTTACCTGGGGTGGGAATTTGAATGCGTGAAGGTGGATCTCTTAACTACTTTTGTCTGCTTGGAGACTGTCCTGTTGTCTTTTTTGAGAAGAAAAATCAGAAGGCGTTTCTGTCCCTTGTCAGGGAGGCTTTAGAGGTGGCATTGTCATGACCTGTGGGAGCTGTGTGGAGCTGCTCGGGTTTGCATGGTCCAGTCTGCCCCTCTGCACTTCCAGCTGTCACAATTTAAAGCTATTTAAATAATAATTATGACAGTTCTCCTGCAAAGTCAAATGAAAAGCAAATATGTTGTACAGTCATTTTTAGTCAACAGTAGTACTGAGTGATGCTTAATAGGTCAGGTTGCCTTAAGCACCCAAAATTGGCCCCTCATAGCAAGCTACAGTTGTTTTTTTCTTGCACTGGATGAAGTAACACACAGGGCATCGTCTCTAATAATCAGGTCAATTTGTGTGAAAGAAAATCTGATCAAACCCTTAATTTATCTTCAATTGATTAGATATCACCGGCATGTTGAGAAGACACTTATAAAGACCACTTCAACCTTAATAAATCTCAGAGAAAAAAAGACAGTTCTTAATTTTCCAGTTGGCTACGTAGAATTTGTTAAAGCCATATTCTGTGAAAACTGGCTCACCCTAGAGAGCTTCCAGTCAATCACGGTGTGCCTTAACCAAGGGGCTCAGTAAAGCAGCAGATGAGCGCTGAAGACATGAATGGCTGAGTGTGGTAGGTGGTTTAAAAATGACTTATTAAAAGAATTGTTAGTGCCCTTGTTTGTTGAGTGAGTGATACAGCTGCTTTAGAGCATTCAGTGCTCTCCAGAAAGGAGACCTTGCTATCAGCAGCAGGAAATACTAATAGATTCAGCCAGGACAGGTGTGTTTTGAATATGCAAATTGCTTTAACTCAGTGTTTATTCAGGGTCTTAAGAGAAACTTATTACTTCTGTTCTTTGTGTTGGCATCTAGCCACTCAAAAATGCAATGAGGATTGTGCAGAATGCCTGGGCGTCATCGGTGACCCACAGATGTCCAAGCCTGTTCACGACTTCCAAAGAGTCAGCCCATGTGAGATGGAGCTGCTCAGAGCACAGTACAAGGCATAGCTATTTTTGTGGGTTCTTATTTAGAAATAAAGACCCTTTTCACTGACTTCAGTGAATGGTCTCATTCCTTAATGGAGCAGTTACCTTACCAGCAATGTAAGTTCCTCATGATTTTCTTTTGTGGATGTTTTGCTTTATGTTGCTTTTGCAATATAAATCTGCTTTATATTGCTATTGACTAAGCTGACACCCATATAGAGGGGACTATCGCATAGCAAGGGTATTGTGGAAGAAGAGTGGGTGCTTTATTTATGGGGATGATGCATCCACCTTCCAGCTGCTGTTCTTGATTCCAGTGCTGTGCAGGGCTACAGTATTTGTAGAGCAATCCTTTCAATATTTGTTAAAGCTGCCTACAGTATTGGGTAGGGCTTCCTTTTCTGTTGAAATAGAGTTACTGAATGTATGCACAGAGATGCTTCCAATATAATTATTTTATAAAGCAGAAAATAAACTGAAGCACTGCCCAGCTTGAAAAACATACTGGATTTTTCTTGAATGGCTACTGAATATAGAAATTAAGGCTATTCTTAAGGAAAGAGAAGATTTTTTTTTTATCTTTGCAAGGCCAAGTCTGATCTCTGCCATTTTTTTTTCACTGATTTCAAGGAGCACTGGGTCCTAATTTGTAACCACAAAATTCCTACTACATGAATTAGAAGAAGTAATTAAAGTCTAAACGGGCTATTTCTGGCTGGAGTCTGTGGACTTCAGGTACTGCAACTGCTGAAGGGAACATCTTTTTGGGCTTTGTTCCTCTGGCTGGTGGACTTGGGGGAAACGGGACCTCAGTAAAGAGGAAAATGCAAAATTTAAAAAGCCTTATTGTCGAGGGCAAATATTCTCTTCTCTTCCCCACATTTGTTACCATTAAAGTTGCTTTTTGTGAAAGCAGGTGAATGAAGGCTGTTTTCTGTGAGGAGTGGGGTGGATCCATGAGAGCAGATTAGGAAATTCAAGCTATGGTCTACTTTCCAATTTGCTTTTGGTGGCTTGAAAATGAATCCAAGTGGAAAAGTTAAGGTAAACCATATTCCTCTTGATCTAGTGATTTAAAATCAAAGATGAAGAGTGCAGGTGAACACCTACGATAGGAAACCTAATCCTAAGAAAAATCACTGTCTTCTTGTGAACTGTGGCATGGTCTCACCTCTGTCTTCTACAGGTGTGTGGGAACAAATGATGTGAGATGAGCTCTGGCTGGATCCTGGATTTTCACCCTTTCCCACCTTGAGCAAGGTGTTCTCAAGGGCAAGCTGGGAGCACTGGAGCATTTTGCCTACACTGCAAGTATTGCAATAATGAAAGCTTCAATTCAAATCATTGCATAACTCCAGGACAACTGGACTTTTTTCATTAGGAGCAAGTACATTTTTAGCTCTTGTGGAGAGAAACCTTGAGCAAGTATAGCCTAAAGCATTTAAACAGATGGCAGATGAAAATAATGCAATGGTTGGAGCTTTTTTAATAATGACTCTTAGGGCTTAATTCATGTCTTTAAACCTCTTGGGATTGGAAGTCTGAGGACTCCTGGGGTCTGAGGCACATCAATAACAGTAATAGCCTTTCTATGGATTGATGAGCTTAACTGAGAAATGAAGGAAACCAGCTGTATTCAGTAATGATGGCAGATATGTCACAACTTTTGAGCAGTGCCCTGTCTGCATGTACCTGGGATGCTTTTACCTGGCAAACGTGGACCTGAACAGTTCAAAAAAAGTGCAGGTAGGCTGTGATTCTTAATTGAGTCGGAGACTTCTACATCTCCAGCATGTGCATGGAGGAAGACAGGTATCAAAGATGGTGTTCGGGTCCTTCAGAGTGCCCCCTGCTCATATCATGGTCCTTCTTCTAAATGGAAACATGTGGTCCTGGTTTGTGCTCTTGAACCTCCATCTCAGAGCCTTCACCTGGGGATTAAGGCATGTTTTGCGTATCAAAGGACTCTGCTGGAGATGCCTGAAAGTCAAATCTCTGGACCTAGATGATTAATGGTAGGAGTTGTAGCTGCAAATCCACGAATTTTGCTCTCAAAAAAGTAGTAAGGCAATATATCCTGGCTGTCAGGATAGTGGTAATTCAAGCAGGGCTGCTGTTGCTAGACTGGAAAGCTGTTCCTTTCCAGCAAACAGCTGTATGAGATTCCTACTGCCTCCTCATCTGAATGGAGGAAAAAAACCCAACCCACCCTGTTTAGCAGGCAAGTCAGCTTTCCCGCAGTCTGATAAATACTCCAGGCTTGATAGTCTTGCTTCCTCCACAGAAACGCTAGTAGCCATTTGCCAGCTGTTTGCTCTGACCTACACTCATCGGTGTCTGTCAACACACTGTTTTTCAGAGGTGACCATGTGAAATCTAGCAAAAATCAAGTAATCTGCAGCGTTGCTGGAAGATCTATTAGGCAAACTGAGCGAGGCAAGAGCCGGAGCTGGAAATTGCCTTATGCTTCCAGTCTTAACTGCAAGAGGTGTTTAAAAAAAAAAAAAAAGACTTTCAAGTCAGATAAAAAAACCACTCATAAGCTAGGCTGCCTAGAAACAGCTTATATGAGAGCATCTATTTGGACCAACGTTGATTGGATTTAAATTAAAATATAGGAGGGAAATGGAGCTGTTAAGTGGGTTTTTATGTGCCTTGTGCATAGGAGCAGGACAACTGTGAGTTCCTCTGGCTAAACTAAATTTGAGATTGGTTTCCCAGGTGAGATTTGTTTGGTGAAGGCTTTGCTGTGTGCTGGATAAAGTAATGCTGTGGCTGGAGGGCTCTGGCTGGTGCTGCCGTGGCTGGGCTGAGGCTCTGTGACCAGCTGGGGAGAGCCTGGGGGCTTTGAAGCAGCGGTAGCCCTGTTAGCTGAGGTCCCTTTGCAAGGTGACACAGGGTCCTCTGCCTCCTCGATGTCAGCCCGCAGGGGCTGTTGCACCCCAGCTAACAGGACTTCATGGACGTGGAGGAGTACATGCCTTGTCCAGCTCCTACCTGCCCCATCTGATGGCTCTTGGCAGCCCTGGTCCCACGCAGAAGGGGGGAGCTGGCCCATGCGTGTGCAGCAGAGGTGCCTGTTGGATGTCTGTGAGGTAACATCTGTACATTGTCCAGACAAAACTTCTCATTGGAAAAAGACCAGGGGAAAGAAGTCTGAGCTATGCTGATGTATAGATTTTTTTTTGCACAACCCATAAATATTCTGCAGCAAATAGCAGCGGCTATAAAACAAAAACGTATATGATTTCGTTATCAGCAAAACACTCATGCTGTCACTTGAATTCTCCTCAATCAGAAACTTTGCCAAACCAGCAATTTTTTTTTATTGTTGCAGCCGACAAAGTTTCTTGGAAACAAAATCACACTCCAGAATTAATAAACGCTGATCTGAAAGTTCCCTTTCAAGGGGATGATTTGCTGGGCAGGAATTCAAGTTCCCTTGTTTGTCTGAGGCAGCTTGTTCTCTTCTGAAGCACTATGTGCATCCCTATGCTGCAGTGAGCAGCACCTGTGCCACTGAGCGTGGCTCCCACTGGGGTCTGGGACATGAGCTGCCACCAAGAGTGGGATGGCAATACACGGCTCTGTGTCCAGCTCTGCAAAGCTGCTGGTGCCCTCGGTGGTCTTGCTGCTGGGCACAGCTTGCTGTTCGTTCAGCATCTCCTGCAGGAAGGAGGCTCAGGTTCTCACTTTGTCTTTGCCAACAGCTTTGATACAATCTAGGAAAGTGGCTTTTTCTCCAGCTTCTTGCAATGTTTCTTCGCTTTAGGTGGTGGTGGTTGGGGTTGAAAAGTCTCTCTGTGTAGGGACTCATATGAGCAAGATGGCAGCACAAAGTGAATGCATGTTGGTGCAAAGCGTGCTGCTGCAATCTATGTAGACTATGTTTTGGTTTTGTTTTTTTCCAGTTATGTAGTGTGAAGAAGATACAAGAAGCCCAGTGTGCTTCTGGAGCTCAGTGCCTCTCTGAACCCATTCTTTCTGCCCCTCTAAATTCCTTGCACTGTCCCCAATAACACATCAGGTAGGGATTGGCCAGGTCAAAGGCAATGGCCTCTTGGATGCCATGAGCTTAGGGCTGAAAAAACTATTTTCTGTTTGAATGTGGAGCTGGTGGCACAAGGCAGTGTGATATGGCAGGTGGCAGAATGTCTCCTGGTTTTATAGGGCAAGCGATGCCCCTAACAAGGGTATCTCCTTTGCTCTTAAATAAATGTTTTTGGTGACTAAAAGTAGGTACAATGAAAATATTCAAAAGCCATTGTCTTAGAGGAATGAAGTAGCGGGTTTTTTTGGATTTCCACCCTCTTCCTAAGTGTCCAGCTATATAAATTGTGTTTAAACCTTAATATCTCCTTCCCTTCTTTCCCTCTTTTATTAATCCCATTGTTGCTTAAAGAATCTGGAATAGTGAAGAAACTTAACCCAGGAGAGCAAAGGAAAAACCACCACTGGTTTAAATGAATTAAATTTTCCAAGGTGGAAATCAGTGGTGTATCTAAAGAAATGACTCTTCAGCTGTTGCGAAGGAGAGCAGAGACTTTGCTGCTCCAGCTCGTTTGTGACACTAAGGCATGCTGGTGAGCTTGTGGACAGTGTTTGCAGGAGATGTGAGGAAGACTCATCTTCAGGCAGGGTGCAGCACTGTGCAAAGCTCCTATAATAAGCCAGAGCTGCTGCATGGAGAGAGAGGCATCTCCCAGTTGCTGCAAAGCTAAGACAGAGGTTTGTGACTCCTTGTGCAAGTCCCTGCTGTGAGTGCCTTGGCTGATCTCCTAGTTTTCCCTGGTCTCCCTGTGTTGTCCTTTCCAGATGAGTTTGCAGGAAAAGCTCCTTCTTGCTCACTTCCCATTCCCAGTTGTGCCCAGGCTGCTCTGTTGGGATCCCAATATGCAAAACAAATTGGTATTGAACCTGAAGAGCTAATTTCCTACTCTCTATTTACTGCTGACACTTGAGGTCATAAGCTGTCTTGTGTTAGACCCTTAATGAACTTAAGTTCAATTACCTGTGTCTTTAAGCCAGCTAGGGGTCTCTGCCTGTAATTACATGGTCTGCATCTCTAGCACACTTACTTTCCTTACTCATTTTCTCAGCTTTTTTTGAGCCTTTTGCTCTGCATGTTCCCAGGGACCCTGGGTCAGACCAGCAGCCCCTGTAAACCAGAACAGTTTGACTTGAGCTGTCTGCTGTGCTGGGTCTAGACTGGCTGTCCCTCTCTTGTCCCCAACCTGTGGTCCTAATTAGAGGTACCCTATTGTAATGCCAAACCTGACTGCCTTGGAATAGCCTTTTAACCCTTGCTGCTCCCTATTGCCTAATAGCTCACCTGATGCTCTTGCAGCAGGTATTCATCCTGGCCAGTGTGGACAAGTCAGTCCAACCCCCTTGTCCCTCAGCTGCCAGCTACTGTCACTCAGATCACTGCAGCAATCAGCTGGCATCAGTAATGTACAAAATGAGAAAGATTTGAGGCCAATCAGCATAGCTGTCCCCTAAACACCCACCCCATGTGTTCCCATCTCACAGGTTGATGTCAAACACCTTGGCTAGCTCACAGATGTGAGCCTCCATCCTTGTGACCCATTAACTGCAGCATGAAGAGACATTGCAATGGGGGAGTTGGAAAGCTGTTCAGCAACGCAGCTGGGCTTTAATGGTGTGTCACCTTCTGAGCTACAAGAGCTTGTTCAACAGCCATGGGTAATTTCTTTGGCTTAAGCATGCATCGTAACTCATTTTCGTGAGTATCAGTTGGAGAGCTCTCGAGGTTACGGACGTACTTCAATAGTTCTCATACTTTGAAGTGCAGAGGAAGCATCTTTGATTTCCTATTTTCCCTGATGTCTCCTGTCCCCCTCTTGCTTTCCCTGCCAGATAGGAGGATTGGCTGAACTTAGACTGCTAGGATGAAAGCCTGACAGAGAAATCTGTTTTCATACAGCAGTTGACTGCAGAGGCACCTCACCTTGATGGCCTGGTGTGCTCTGTACAGCATGAAGGTGCCTCACCTTGCGGCTCTCATTTGTACCTTCAAGGATAAGCAAGTTCAAGCTGAGAGAACCACACTGGTATTGTCACTGCTCCAAGTGCTGGGCTCTTGAGCTCCCTTATCTGACAGCAATAACGATGGGCTGTGGTGGGCACTGAGGTCCCTGAGGTTGGAGTTTCAGGGAGCACACCTTGTGCTATGGACTTGGTGCAGATGGAGGCCAGCACACGTGTGCAGGGACCTGGGCTGTGTCCTTGCTGGTCGTCTTACCTGCACTAGCAGGAGCGGCACTATGTCTTGCAATCACACCCTTCTCTTGTGAACGACACAGCCTCTTGCAGAGCCTCCATTGGCAGGGAAG
>NW_009212200.1:44808-80279 GCF_000690835.1 Fulmarus glacialis
AAATATTTGCTCTCTATCAGCTATATATCAATAACCCCCCCCCAGCATGCAGAGCGAGTGAATCCAGGCTAAAAGTGCCTCCTTTCATGGGGCAGTACAGCAAAACCCAAGCTGAACAGCCACGGCCATTTAATTCTTGGCTGATGAATGAGCCAGCAGTTTCCCTGAGAGTAAATGCAGGTTTATTTTCTTGGGTTATCCTCATTTTTCCTCTTTTCTGTTGTCTTGCTTCTAAACCCATAGCCTACAGCAGTAGGTTAAGAAAACAACTCTACTCGGTGAGATGCAGGAGAGCCTCTTGAAAACACACCCATGGAGACGGTAAGCTGATGTCTGTATTTTGCAGAGTAATCTGCACCTAGTGCTTTGGGAGAGCTCTTGGCACTGGCTGTTTGTGTTAATTGGGCATCACTGCCGGAGCGCTGAAATGCCTTGAAGGCACAATCCAGCCTCACAGCTTTCCACTGTTCCTTTTTTGTCTCCCTGATTTAAACAGCAGAAACCTGTAACGGTGATGTTTTACATGTGTAATATTCCCGTGTCGTATTGCAAGGCCTTTAGCAGTGCATGTCAAGTCATTGGCACTGAATAGTGCCAGTGTCCTTGGGGTGATGAAGCAGCTATATTCCACCTCTCCACCCAGGCAATCACACTGCTTAAGTATGGGTAAGGAGCCTGGGGATGTGGGGGTTTAGAGGGCTTCCTAAGGCTTCTGCTGCTGCTCGGGACCACTTCTCCTGCTGTTACAGACTCTTCCCTCCCTTTGGCTTAGCTGTCCTTTCCCCTTACCTAAGCGACTATTAATCTGAGTCTTGTTAGTGCTTCTCTTCCTTTACTGAGACTCTTCAGTGGCACTTGCTAGGGCAATACTGCTTCATCTTAAGATCTGGTCTAGTTGATGATGTCCAACCTTGATTCTTCCTTGTACAGCTTTGACTTGAAGTTATGCCAGCACAAAGCTTCACGCTAGCTGACAGACTGCTGTCGCCCTTTGCTGTATGCTGCTAATACCTCCCAAAGAGGTCTGTGCAAAGGATGCTTCTTAAGAGTTGAGCATCAGGATGCTTTCAAGTGCCTGTGTAAATCAGGGCACAAGCTGTGGCCAAGAACCATACAGCTGTGAAGTGCAACCTGACCAGTGATGGTTTGGGATGCACACACTGGAGGCAGATTTAACAAAAAGACCTTGACTTGCTCAGTTTGTGGCCATGCAGTGAGCCCTGTCCCATTGTGAGACACCCATGTGTACTCAGCAGCCATCCCTGGTGCATGTGGGGATGGGAGAGCCAGCAAGGGGACCCCTTTGGGTGCCCCACAAGGGAAGATGAACCCTGGACCTCTGCATATGTAACTTATTTTCCATCCTTTAAGAGATCTTTGGAACAGTAAAGTTGCTCAAGAAATGTCTTCAGTAATGTTGGCGTTAATCTGAAGGAAATACTAGATTACATCTCCCAACAGCAGATTTTAATTTTAAGAGATACTGTATTTCAACCTATCAAAAGTGTTGTTTGGATATAAAACAAAAATTAATTCCACTGAAACTTACTGAATAAGCATTAATTATTTTAAGTTCATTAAGTGTGATATAGGTTATTTTCAAGGAAGCCTTACTTGGAAAAGGAACTGGAGACTTTTAACCGCTTATCTGCCAGTCTTGGCCAATTATTCTCTGTAGCCAGAGTTAAAAAGGATTAGGTTAAATATCTTTCCATTAAAACAGGATGAACATGCAGAAAATGAAGAGCCTTAGATTTCAAAGCAGCTTCTCATCTGATAAGATAGAGCTGGAGATACTCCTGGAGTATGACAGTCTCACCCAAAGCCTTTGAAGTCAGTAGGGCTGGGGTGGGATGTGAGAACATCCATGAAGTACTACCATGGTCTGCCTCACTTGCCTGAAGCATTTGCTTGAGCACTGAAATCAGTATTTGATCAAGGAAGAATTCTGTCATCTTGTCTTGTACAGGACCTCTCTGTCAACACTGACAAGGACCTTGGGCCACCCTGGAAGTAATGCTAAACAGAGAAGGCACTTTGCTGCTCTTGGGGTGAGCCTGGGGAATCTGTTGGACTTGAGGGCACGCGATAATAACTTCTTCCAACTTGATCTCCAAGACTTCTGGAAGGATTTCCAAATGCCCTTCTCAAATCCATAAAACCCTTTCTGATAAAACCTTTTCCCAGTTTAAAAAGCTGTGAAGCACTTTAAGGACAAACATCTTTTACTTTCAAATATTACAGGGGTTTAAATCCTCCTCCCACTCATTCCTTGTGCTGTCTTTTCTGTAAAGCAATTATCAGCCTTTGCTAATTTTTATCAGCATTATTAAATACTCATAGCCTTAAGTAGGTCTTACATTAATCTGACGAGTGAACACTCTTAATATTTAAACCCTCCCACAGTTTCCAACTCTGGTCCTATTGTACACTTGGAACACGTCTGTGCTCCCCTGATTGCAGATTTTGCACCAGGGATGATTTGCTGGTACCTCTGTAGCACTCTCAGCTATTTTGTAGTGCCATGGAGACCCAGTCTTCATGGGTGGTGTCACGGGCTTTCTTCAAGATGCGGCATGGCTCTCCAGTGCTCGGGGTGAGCAGACGCAGTCAATGTAGACAAGTGACCTGCTCCTGTTGAAAAGCATGTGCGGCTCCTGCTCTCCAAACTGATTCTGTCACAAATGTTTTGCCAGGCTTCTCATCAGCACGATGTGCTGAGTCAGAAAAATGTAATTCACTATATATTAGGAAGAATAAGCAATTATCCCTTGTGAATTAAGCCTTCAATCAGTGCATATAAACAGCTGGTGATGCAGAACAGTCTTCACTTAAAATTAGAGAACCTTTTTGGAGAGCTTGTTCATTTCCATATATTTACCAAATTTTCTTCCTACAAAAATATCATGTCGTCTTTAAAAAAAAAAAAAATCTGTGACTTAATCCTCTTGGTCTCCAGGGCAAATGATGTATTTTTAGGAGTGACTAATTAGCGAACATGTGGAAGGGGGGGATTTTAATCCTGCTCTGAAAAAAGCGCTGTCACTTGAAACGTTCGGGTGATGGTTGCTGGTTATTATGCACTGCCAGCTGTTTCTAGCTTGGATGGACGAGGCTGGCTGCTGAACTGCAAGGGCTGAGCACTCGCCTGCCGGCTTTGCCGGGAGGCTGATGCATGGGAGCTAACCGCAGGCAGACGCCGGGAGGGAGCAGCCTCGGTGGGGTGTGTGGGGTGGTGCTCCTCGGGGAGCACGGCTAATAAGCCATTATAAGGCAAAGTGTAGCATGCATGGCAGTTAATTTTGGCTTTAATTTTGTTTAATAGTTCTTAACATTTAATCTCAATATTTAACTAGCTTAAATAGAATGAACATCGTGTGCACTTTTTATGTTAATTGGCAATATTTTGCTGCTGACTGCTTCTGTGCTCTTAGTCCTCCTAAATCTTTCCCTTGACCTTAACTGATGCTCTTCAGGCTTTCTGCTGAAACAGATTATTTCTTTCTGCTGTTTGTTACCACCTTTGAACAGAGGATATTCACCAAATAGTGGGGAAATGATAGCTGCGTCACTGGTGATGCCTCCTCGGATGGCTGTGTGGAGAGGTGTCCGGTCAGCCACCTGCAAAATCTTTGGGGAGAATTTTTGCCCTTCCCCTTGAATGGCAATGCACAATTTTACTTGCAGACAACCAGTATTTTCAAACATAAATGATTTGAACCACCTGAGGCCAAGTACAGGCTGCAATTCCAAGCAGAGGGAGGAAAAAGTCAGATCTTTTCTGACTAACATGCTTCATCTACCAAAAGAAGTTGAATTTATTTTGCTTTGTTAAATTGCTGCTGTTTTAGGCCAAAATGGACTTTACTAAGGAGTGGAACAAATGACACCATTTTGAGGGTATGTGCAATGGATGGCTTGGGACATGATTGGCTTTTGGGAAGAGGCAAAAGTGAATGAACAGCTCTCAGTCTATTTTGTTGGAAAAAATGCCCTCAACCCTCGCCCCCAGCGCAGTGGTAATTCTTCTCCACCAGCACAGCTGAGCAAGGATCATTTTTCTCCTCTTGAGGGATGACGGGTGGAACAGCAGCAAAACCCCTGTGCACTGTCTTCTGTCTGATTAAATTTTAGTCAGAGAACTTCCTTCTGTCCTCAGCCTCTCTTGCCTACCACTCATAAAAGGAACGGAGTACAGTAATTCATCCAGGCTGTGTTCCCCTTAATAGACTACATCATATTAGAGGGTCTAATAGGTACTGGGAGCACTTCTATATAACTCATCAGTATGCTTATGGAGTGCATTTTCCCCTCACCTTTCTCCAGGGTATCCGTAAAAGTACGGATCCACGGTTTGCGCTCATTATTAAACCAGAGGTAGTAGGTATTATGCTTCTCATGGGATTGCAGAAGTACGGGCTGTGTAAACTCATTTGCACCAGCCAGAGGTTAGAGGCCTGTGTCTAAACTTCATCTTATCACTGGAGTTAATATATGGTGATAGGTGCTGATAGCAGAATGATTGATTGACTGAGGTTAATTTGTGCGCTGAGGGATATGGGTAGAGAAGAAAGACGTCCATCTCACGAATCACATAAATGTGTGTTCTATATATATAATGTATTGGGGTCAACTGCTGCTGCTCAGCTTGTCAGGAGGAATAGAAATTTGAAGCTGTGTCAAACAAAACCAGAATTATTTGTCTCTGTCACTGCTGCTCTTGCCTCGGCTGGGTCAGCCTGCATCGAGTGTGGGACTTGCACGGGTTGGGATGTGGAGGAGCTGTGCCTGGAGGGCTCCCTGGGGTGCGACACATCTCCTCCAGCAAAATCCAGTGTGCGCAGAGCTGCTCCGTGCTGCTCTCAGTACAGCGGATTGCAGGGTCTCACCCGTTCTGCCCTTGCCGTGCTCCTGCATCATCAGTCGCTCTGTGCTAGCACCGAGCTGGGATGACTCTCCAACAGCCCCAGTCCAGCTTTCTTCTCTTGCCAGAGGAAGACCACGCGTGCGGAGGTATCGATTCCTCTTGCTGCAAAACAAGTGCTCCTCACCAGTCAAGTCCTGTGCAGCACATGGGCAAGTAATACCCAAAACCTGAGGCTCCAATAATGCTACTGCTGAACAACAACGTGTGCATTTTGCTTGGCTCTACCCTTCAAATAGGGAAACTGGGCAAACCCTCATAATCCTTACAGCAGTGATGGCATGCCCCATGGCGGTGGGGAGGTGTTGGTGGTACCTCTTCCTCCTGCTCTCTGCTCTTCCCTCCAAGACTTTCCAGCTCGTGAACAGAAATTCTTAAAGCCACATACTGACTTGCAGAGTAAAATGATTCACTACTCCTCCCTGGCCTATGAGTGAGCCCTACAGGAGTGATGAATGCCATGATCTTCCATCCTGGTGTGTTGCTGAAGAGCTTAGCGGGACTGGTCCTCAGTGCTTGGAGCATCTCTGCAGCTAAGTTCATAACGAGCTCAGCTCTCGGCAAGGGAACAGAACTGATCCTGGGTGGGAGAAACATGGACCATGCCAGCCGAAGCTGTTTGTTCTCCATGGGAAGCAATGTTAAGAGAAATTGAAATGTATAAAACCGTGCTGCACAATTATTTAAGTGTATGTTAGTGTCTCCCCTTTTCTGCCTCTTCTGGGTTGATGCAGTCCCTGCTCTGCTCGGACTCCAGGGGAACCAGATGACCACTACCATCTGTAAGAACTCTGGGAGCAATAACAGGAGCAACTGCAGTTTAGCGATTGTTAACTATGTTCTTTATTGAATTTTGTTATAGCTGTGCAATTAAGCTCAGCATAGTAAGTTACAGCTAATGTGTTTATTAAGAAATCTAGTGAACCAAGACAAACATATCCATACCTGATCTGACAAACTTATTTTCCACCAAAGTTAATTAAAGAGGAGGATTCCTCCTGACTTAAATATCTTCTTGCCTTGCACCTTAAAAACAGCTAATTTTAAGCTAATTGGATTGTTAACCATTCTCAACAGAGAGCAATTCTGACTGCAGGGGTTTCCCAAACACATGGGGACATAGTGGGCACCATGCAGGTTAAGCAGGACGGAGCCTGGTACAGGGCAGCAGGACAGGGTATATTTTGACGTATAGATCAGGAGGCGAGGGGGAGCCTGGTTCTCTGAAGCCAGGAGCTGAGATGCCTGAAGAAATCCCTGGGGGATCTTGGCTTGAGTGAACTCAGCACTAACCTGGAGGCCATCGGTTGTCTGTGGACTGTTGCATTTTGTCTTCATCTCGGGGGAATTTTGCTGTCTCTGCAATACCATTCAATTTAGCAGGCACGCTGGTTTTTGACAGCAACGTCTCTTTCAGGTGGATGTTATTGCAGGATGGTTATACTATGGGAACTTTTGTGTTGAGGTGGAGCCAGTTTTGCAAATTCTGCAAACTCTATAAATGTTCATATGTCTAGAGAAGGAGGTTTGCATTATCTGTATTAAGGTAAAAGAAGCAGTGAGGAAGGTTTCCAGGCAAGTATGTTCCTTCCTATTTTGCTTTTTTTCTAACTACAACACTGTTCCAATAAAATACAGTGCTGCTTCCTAGAAGCCTTGTGTCTCACTCGTAGACCAGAGGATATTGTATTGATTTCCTTAAATCCTCGGAAGGGCAGATGTGCCTAAAAATGTGATGAGTAGAGCCACTGTTGAACACCAGCACCTGAGCTGCCCCAGCTTCCCCAGTGCTGCTCAGCTCAGCGGGAGGTCGGGCATGGGGGAAGCTAGGGCTGTGACCTAAGGAGGCTCAACCGAAAGCCAGAGAGGGAAAAACACCTTTAGGCAGGCTTTTTCGGTGCTGCTCTTGTGACGGTTGCTGTGGCTCTGGGGTGGCTGAGCCCCGGGAGTTGCCAGGGCTGTGTTCTCCCGCGGCTCAGCAGCACGAGCATCCTCTCCCTGCGCCAGCACTGCAGCCCGTCCTCCCCCTGCGTGGGGGCCTGTGGGCAGCAAATCGCTGATTACAGGCAGGGTATGAAGAAAACTGGAGTTTTAATTGCGGGTGTGTTATTAGTGATCCCATAAGCTTCACTGAGGCTTATGGCTGTGTGCTCTCTGCAGGACTGTGAGGCTCCAGCTGGACCAGGCACTGGAGAGGGCATCTGGGAGACTGGGGAGCAGCCAAGCAAGCTGCCCTTGTGTCAGAAACAAAGCGCTCTCTTCATCTCTTTAAAAGAAGGCTTTTGGTGAAAGCTATCACAGTTTTTCAGTGGAAATATTTCAAGGTATCCCTTTATAGGGATGAGCAGAAATAAAAAAATCCTGATTACCAAGGTTATGTATTGCCTTTTCCCATAATAACCATTTCAGTCAAATATCAACTCTTAGGACAAGATGCTCATATTCTCCCCAAAAGCTAATAGTAGTAAGAAAATAATTAAGAGAAATAGTAAGAGATTGATTTATAAACTATCAGGTTTCTTGTGTCTTTTTGGAATCTTGTATTTAACTTTCTGCAAATAAAACTTAATTGTCTTTTATACATTTCTGACCCTCTCCATGTATAGCTGATCTTTCCCAGAGGGCTTCTGAGACAGTGACTTAAAGCTTTGTAAGCAAACTTTGTTTTCTAAAGACCACTGAAGAGATACTGTCAGCTCTGTCATTTTGTCCAGCTTAATACTGCAATCTCTTTAAAAGCTGTCATTGCATCTGCCTCCTGTTAAGTAAGAGTGATATTTTTTTAATAGTGAGAAAAACATTTACTTATGTTTGAATGTCATTTAAGATTAAAAACTTTATTCAGTTACCTTCTGAATTGTACCTTAGTATGATCTGATGATATACATGTAGTAATGCAAACTGATTTGATTTTCTCCGAGATATTTATCACAGGAGGTGAAAAAACAAAATATTCTTCAGCAGTAAATTAATGTATTCTTCCTCCTCTCATAAAAGATCAAATATACTTGTGGTATTCATATATTTTAAGCTTGTTAAAATTCAAATTGTGGACGGTCTTGTAAAGTTTTCTATTGCCCTTTGTGAGGAGTAGCTGTTTATTCATTATTTCTGTAATGAAAAGTGAGCTCTGGCTCATCGACATCGATTTCCATTTCACAACGTCTGAACCTCTGGTTTCAGGAGGGCAGAGCCGTGAGTCAGTGCATAGCTGAGCCTCTCTAAAGCAGTTAAATTACATCAGGACTGGACCTTCTTCTGTCTCCTGTTGGGAAGCCAACTTCTAATTCTAAGTCCTGTGCTAATTTTAAGTGCAGGTGCTTTCCAGGCTGGTTGAGCACCTTCCCACCCTGCTCCCAGCCTCCTCCCTGCCTTCTTCACCACACCCAGAGGCTGCAAGACACACCACAGAGAGTGCAATTAAACCAAATTATCTTTAGCATCCTTGAGTAAGCGATGCCCTGGAAAGCCTGGTTTGGCCATACTGCTCGCATCTCGTCTGTATTGCTCCCCTCTGGTCCGTGCAGCGACGGATGGAGATATTAAAACACAGAGACATGCGTGTTTCAGGAGGGTAGGAGACCCAGCTAAGGCTGCTTGGTGCAGGACTCGTCTCTTCTGTAATCTCTGTGATCGCTTGCGTGCTGCTGGCTGTTCCTGCAAATAGCTGCTGGACCTGAGATTGGGATGCTTTTGATTAGAGCATGCTGGGATGGAGACAGAATGTGCCTGCCTGGTGTTTCCAAAATAGGAAACTTTCCTAGTACTGCCACATTATGGCTTTGAGATGGGAAAATTATGCATTGGCTTTCTCAGGAATTTTCATATTGTTTTTCCGCTACAGCACTTGAGTCACTTCCATTTAATAACCTTACTTGGGGTGGGTTTGGGGGGAAGTTTGTGCAATGTAATGCAGCCTGATTTGAATTTTATAGCAGTTCAGTACCACTTGGTGTGTGCAGCCTTTCCTGATTTTATTTCTTTAATAGCCATTCAGTCACTTTCATGCCACTGAAGTATCTGCCACTTTGCTAATATAGGGAAAATTGTGCCTTCTGGGCGCTGGCTTGCGATCGTGGAGCTGAAGAGCCACTGTGCCTGGGGAAAACTCAGGGTGGGAGCGTGCTCCTGCAAGGAAAGGAGAAGGTGCCTTGGTGGAAATGTCTCCCAAGCGGCAACACAGCCAGCTATGGTCCAGACCAGTGTTATTCCTGTTTGGTATTGGACTTGCCTGCCGTGGCCCAGGGAAGTTGTGCGTTGGGCTTTTCCACAGTAGATTGATGTTTGGTTTGACTGGTGCTAGCACAGTATTGATTAATAGCCATAAATAAACACTAAATTTCCCCATCTGATGGCAGGAGAATGGTCCAGGTCCTTTCCTTTGCCAATAGGTGTCTTTTTCTAAACTACATTCATAGCAGTTTTCAAGGGGTTCCCTCTCAGTTGTGAAGAACTGCCTTAAACGCTGCAGAATGTCACTGAATTGAGTCCAGCTGTGGTGGGGGCTGGTGGTTTGCTACACGCTTGATGTCCATCTTCGGTGCCCCAGCAGTATTCATAGCTCAAAGCTGGGGATGGAGTATCTGGATCTCCTCTTTGTCAGCATGAAGCAAACTTCACATCTTGTCGTTTGCAGTGATGTGACTGAACTTCCAGAGAAGAGACAGAGGATGGGCTGAAACCATGTGAAGAAACAAAGCTGTTCTGCAGCTGTGGAGAGAACTGCAGGTTTGGGGAGCATCAGCAACTGGATGTTTTATGATAAAAAATTTCCACAGAACTTTTCTAAGACTAAGGACATTTATACCACTGTCCTTGTCTACTTCAAAGGACAATAAATTGTTACATTCCCTGAAAAAAGCTCATTCTGCATGTAGGTTTATTAAGTACCTGAGATGTGAGAATTGAATTTCATCAACCATAGAAACCCAGCAGTGGCTTTAGTTGTTTAAGGTTAGTATAAGATAAAGATGAAGAGGCAAGAACATAACATGGAGAAAATATTTTGTTGGCAATCAGTCTGTGCCAGGTGGGATGCAGCTATCAGCTGGTGAATGCTGGGCTGGGACTTGTGCATGTCACCAGGAAGGATCTGTTGGCTGTTTGTTTTCAGCCAAACACAAGCTGAGGGGGTTTTTGGTTGGTGTTTTTGTGTGGGTTTTTTTTTTTTTTTTAGAACAGTATTACTGACCTCAGGGTGGTGGTTTTATAGCCACGGCTAGAAAGGACATCATGCATGTCTAAGTGATGGGTGGCATTCAAACTTTCCAAAATGTGAGCGATGAAACGGTGCATACATCCTTAATGGGCACCTCGCTGCTCTCTTCTGTAACACTATGCAAAGGTTTTTGGTAACTTTTAGCAGAAATTCCTGAGTTGGTATATTTTAGGACTGAATTTCTTTTTCATGGCTACCTCTCATTTGATGTCTCACATCTACTCTGAGATGGGCTAACGTCCTCCCTTTCCAACTGATGAGCTCTCATGTCAGACCACAGATGCTCATTAATGCCTAAATGTATGACTATGAATTTTAGAGATTTTTTTTTTTTTTTTTAATCCTACTTTATTAAACCAGTCCTGGAGGTCACTCTGTGGCCCCTGTGCAGTAAAGCCCAGCCTTGCTGGAGCTGGTCTCTCCCACCCAGGTTGCCACCAGAGTTTGCAGTTGTCCTGCCTGAGCCAGTGCTGGCACTGAAAGTGCCAGACGAGGTTGTCCTCAAGCTCAGTCCAGGAGAGCCGAGCCTCCTCCGGGACTGATATCCCTGTGTGTATCCTGGTTACCTCCTCGGTGAGTTCCTCACCTGCTACTAATTCTTGTAGCATCCTCTCTTTTTTCTAGTTCCAACTAGCAATTTCCCATGCAGTTTTATTACCAAGTTCCTTACAGATATCCAAATAGATTAGACCTACCACATTTCCCCTGTTGAAAACTAGTTATCTTTTTAAAGAAAGATGTTGGATTCAGTCTGGCATGAGTTTCCCTTTGTAAACCCATGCTACATTTTATACTGCTTTCCATTAACCACTGTATCTTTTAATTATCGTTCCCTTCATAACTTGTTTGGGAAATCTTGCACACTATTGCAGTCAGATGAATGGGCGTCTCTTAAACACAGTTTTATGTTTGTTGTTCCCTAGCACACACTGCCATTTATGCCTTGATAGGTTTATTTTTTCTAATTATCATCATCCTCAGGAATTACCCAGTCCCCCTAACATGAATGTGTTAAGCTCTGGGTTTTACTTCCACTTCAGATGGGGGTGATTTCCATTTCTATTAACTCATTCGTATTAGTCATCCTATTTGTGTCCCAGAGCTCAAAATCCGCCTTTTTGAGTGCAAATTGAAGTTAAGTGTTCATTTAGTTTTGGGACCATACCAAGTTATTTTTATTTTTATTCCATTCCTACTGTGCAAGAGCCCCCCCATGGTGGATGCTGCATTGAAGAGACCTCAGTCTGAGATGGTGGCCGGTGGAGATTGCGCAGAGGAGAGTACAGGAGAAGCAGGGCATGCAGTGACTCTTCCCTGGTGTAATCTTCCAGTCTTCAGTGATTTGCTTTGAACCTGCCTGCTGCCACAATGAGCCCTGTGCCTTTTTTGCTGTCTGCTTTATATGCCCAACGGCATCTCGATGCTTGCTCTAGTTTGTTTGGGCAGCAGCGTTTCTATGACCCTAGGGCTCGCTTCGGATCCTGCTGATGAAGGCTTTTGCTCAGCATCTTTGTATTATCATGCACATTCCTTGGTTGTTTCTCACTGGCCACGTTCAATTCCCTCGACAAGCTGAACTTTCGTTAACTCCATCATCGCCTTGAACGTGTTTTTTGCAACATCCCTGGGGTTTTTCTTCACTTCCCCTCCCTGTGCTCCGGGACCTTAGCCCTGCTTTGAGTGGGGAAAAGCAACACTCCGGGAATCCACCTGCCCCTTGAAAAGTGATGTTTGAGATGCAGGAAATTCCCAGGTCTGCTGTGACATTAGTATCACTTTGTATCTTGTATTCATTTTCTCCCTTGTATTTTGATGTCCTGTCTTATTGGCCCATGCAGGGCACTCCAAACCTTTGCAAGCAGCGCTCTCCACACTTTTCCACCGATTAGTCCGAACGGATAGGTGACATGGTGTAGTAAAATACATTCTTTCTTCTGATGAATAGTTCTCAACAGCTTCCTTAGGCCCCCATACCGCACACACCATGTGCTTTCATACTCCTTCCTACAAACCATTACTTGAATGATGAAGCTGGAGATACCACATGGGAGCGATAAGTTCAGAAGAGTAAGAGGATGGAAGTGTCCCTGAGGAAGGCTGGTAAATGGGATGTGCTCAGGGACGGGCTCAGGAGGGAGGGACGCCTGTAATTGGGGAAAGGGAGGGGGAAAACAGACTCCTCCTGCCAGGACTTTCTGTAGGTTGCTGCCATGGGAGGTAAAGAAGTTGTTTAGAAAAACCCGGCACCCACTGGAGTATTGAGAGCAGGACATTTTCTGATTAACCAGAGTTTCCCAGTCCCCACACTTGGCCAGAAAACAAGTTTCTGTTAAAAGAGGTGCTGGCACTGTGCCTCAGAGCTGAGCAAGAAATGCCTTTGGGGTTTCACCAGGGAGAAGAATAGGAAGAAAAACGCCATCCTTCCTGATCTGATATTCAGCGCAGCTTGTTCCGTGTTTCTCAACACTGCCTTAACACGCTCTGGGAGACGCCGTTCCCTCCATGCTGCTGTTATTTGCTTTATAGTTATCATTTGTTTCTATATATGCTGTCTAAACCGCTCCAGCCCTGGGCACAAGTACAAGACACATTTTAGAAAGGGAAGAGGATTATCTAAACCATCTGGGCATTTGTGAGCCGGGAATGGCCTTGAGGTGACAGCAGAGGTTTGCCGGGTCAGGCCAGCCACGGGGAGTGGGATGGATCCGGAGGGAGGAGCCGAGCCCTGGGGCTGCAGCCCACCTCCCGCCCTCGCCCTTTCCTGAGGACCAGGGGGAAACCTGGCCCTGGTGGAAACGCAAAGACCTTCACGTCTCCTCGCAGGGACCCCTTTCTGCCGGGGTTTGCTCCTGCGTATGTTGAATCACAGCTCTTATTCCTCATCGGGCACGGGACTTTGCGGGCTGCCTTCCCGGGGCTAGGCTGAGGTTTGTTAGCGAGGGGCAGGGAGGCAGCGGGGCCGGCTGTGGACACCTAACAATGCAACCTTAACGATGCCGTTATTGACCAAGGTGCTGGGCTTTGCAATAACTCTTCAGAGGCCTGACTCCAGCTGAGAAAGAGCCCAAAACCTCCCATCAGATGCATCTGAACCACCTGGAAAAGGGCTGGGGCTGAGCCTGGGGAGAGAATTTAGCCCGGTTTTTTTTTTTCCTTTTCCCTTCCCTTCAAGAAATTTCTTGAAACTCTCCAGTGAAGGCTTGCTCTGGACTTCCTCCAGGTAAGACCTTTTCTTGTGTGAAGGAAAGCTTTGCTGTTGCTACATCTCTCTCTTTGGGTGGTTTTAGTGGATGCTTCTCAGGCCCAGTCTAGACACATGATTGTGTTTACTAGAAAAACCCATTTTTCTTAACAGCACTTTAAAAAATGGTCTTGGCTAATGTAGTTTGCTGCTCACTGTGGCAAAGAGGGTAGTGTTATTTAAAGAAGACAAAAATTTCAATTTTGTATAAGGCTGAAATCTGCCCTGGAAGAAATGTGTTAGCAATTCTTTTTTTTTTTCCTTCTTCTTTTTTTTTTTCCTTCATATGGGAAAACATCAGAATGCAGCTTGACAGAGGCCAAAGACTCATTGTGCTTACAGGCTTTTTCTGTGATCAAAAGCAAGTCTTTTCAGCTCCTTATCTGCTTTATATCTAAGCCCAATTTGCTGTGGCTGTGCAGTGCCCCAAAATATGTTTTTATTGGTATTTGCAAATAATTAATTGTGAGGTTTGTTGATGTTATTGCATATATTAAAATCTTTTAGGTTAAGGGAGAGCATCGAGTTTCACAGCAGTGTTAATTAGGAGAAGACAAAAGAAAATTGCAACAAGTAAAGAATCGTGCTAGCAGCCTTCTGGGGGTGGATCTGTTCTCAGTGACAGCCGCACGTGTGGGGCACTGGGAGGGTTGAAGAGCCAAAATAACCAGGACCGCAGGTCTTTCTGTGACCAACAGAATAATAGTAAAATATATATGATTGCAAAACACTAGCTTGAAACTGCTTGTAGTTATTTAACAACACTTTGCGCGTGGAGGGTTTTCCTATTACGGCTGGGGGGTGTTATGATGAAGGGATACTTCTTTATTTATTAAAAAAAAAAAAGCAGCCCTAATTTAGCTCAGAATTTTTTTTGGACAGCAAGAAAAAAAAAAAAAATTCTGCTAGCTGGATCTGCTGAATTGAGGATGCTGGGGAAGTTGTACACAAGGAGGGTGGGTATACAAATTGCCTTGATGAGATTGCTTGGACAGAGTACATTGAAACAAGTCCCTGAGCAAAATATTACTTAAAAACATGTAAACAAAACCTGCAGAGGGTTGAAAACCGAATGCAACCCTGTGATGTTAGCACTAGGCTGGAATAACTCTGTGGGTTGTAACGCTTCCTGAGCGCTCCCCTCTGGACCTGCCTGCCTGGAAACACCGCTATCTTTTTACTGCTGTAAGTGCAGGGGTAATTCATCAGTGTGTTTTTCTTTCTTTCTTTTTTTTTTTTCTTAAACATTGCTAACCCTGCAAATTAAAAAGGGACTCATGAGTAATTAGGCTTTTCTTTTTCCTTTGTTAAGTGAATAAGTGATGGTGACAGCTGAAAAATGCACGTGTTTTTTCTATCTGAGTCTACAGACCTTGAAGGTCCCTGAGTGCAGGAGAAAATGTTCTGAGATACAGATTTTCTTGGATTCCCCACAGAATATTTTTCTCTGGCTTTTCAATTGTCTCTGTCTACACAGGTTATAAATCTAGTTCAGTAGAAGCAAGACAATTTTTAATGGAATTTTTTGTTAAAACTAATTAAACATCTGCCTCCCTCATCACCACAAACGGACAGAAGATTAACTACAAAGTAATGGCCAACTTGGAATTTGAACAAGGAGGTTTGGAAGACTTAATAACTTGCATTCACCTGCTGCTTTATCGGTTACTGTGTTTTCTGGCTGTTACAGGAAATTACTGGCAACTTAGGTTTCCTTGGTCACTTGTAAACAGCCTGTAGAATAGACCTTACACTGGCAAACATTCAAGGAATGGAAACTAATTGGTTAAGAACACCATCTCCAAGAGTGATTTTTATTCCCTCAATCATGTCTTCATCATCTGCAGTTTGCAGACGAGTCTTGACTTCACGCATCACGGTTCTGTCAAAAATCGCACCGTCTGTTATGGAAATGCTGGGAGGTGCTTGACAAATTTGGATCAGACACCTTTATTTCACTCTGACATTTTGTTGTAGGCAAGGCCTAATTAGGTTTTGACAGTGATCGCCATTCCTGTGGATGATGTTTTCCCGCAAGAGATGTTTACAAACCGCTCTGCCGCGTTAGGCTCTTAGCATGGACAACGAGAAGCTCTTGCGTTTCATTCCACCTTCTTGGCTGTTTGCTCCCTAACCCACATTGGTTACTTGTCTTTGGTGCTCCTCAGTTGAAACTTGGTGTTGAGTCGTCTTCAAAGCAGGCTGAGCTGGCAAATGGGTGGGCTTCTCTGGGAGATGGTCCGGACCTAGCGCTGGCTCCTTTCACACCTCTCTGCTTTCACACTTCTCATCTCCATTTGCTCCTTGGGAAGGGGTTGTTGACTGTTCCCTAAGTCCTGAATCTGAACTGATCTACATTCGCTTGTTTTAATTCCCGGCTAGCACCACGCTTGTCCCTTCCCCTGCTTTTAGACATCTGCAGAAGATCCTGTTCCTCTAGAGCCTGGCACCTGGGGGTTATGGTTTGTGGCTGGATGTGAAATGCTGACAGAGTAGTGTCCTCTGGTTTTGTTGATGGTGAAATTTTACACCGACGTGCAATGGAAAACCAGGCTCCTCCTTGTTCAGCAGCGCCAGGACACCTGGCTGACGGGAGACCTCTGCTCCTGGGCTGACACAGTGGTGTAGGCAGCCAAAAGATGGCAAAAGAGTATCAGACTGCATTGCCTTCCGCAAGAGAAGGATAAATAACTGTAAAAACATCCTTCCTGGCAGTGAGGAGAGCTGGTGGCTGGGGAGTAGGAATTCCCCAAAACGTCTCCCAGAAGGAGAGCGCTTTGCGCCTGGCCCGGCGGTTGGAAAGGCTGTGAATTAACTGTTGCTTGGTGGCTTGTGCGTGAGGGTGTTTTGCTTTCCCAGACCCAGATCTCGATTAAAACCACCTCCCTCTGCTTCTGCTGGCCTGGGCCAAGGGGAGCTGCTCTGCCAGGAGGCTACAAGAAACGCTGGTACCAGGTTTTGTCTGCGAGATGCTGAACTCCCTGCTTGTCCTTGATATGAGCAAGCACCAGCAATCCTCTTTACATCTGCTGATCTGCAGATGAGCTCCATGGGCTTGGGGCACTATCTTCCCTCCAAGTTATTGCACATTTTGGGTTGACCATTTGCTGACCTTTCTCAGAGAGAAGCGGCACATGTCCTCATCTGGTGTCACAGCTTCAAGGGACGGATGGGAGGTCAATGGTTTCCCTGTTGGGGATCCACTGCCCAGATGTAGAGCCCGTGGAGACCCTCCTCCCTCCAAAGCTGGGAGTAGATGGCTTTTTTCCCTTCCCATAGTGTCCTATGGTCTTGGGAGTAGGGAAGAAGTTATTTGAGTTCAGTCCTGCCTCCTTCCCTGTCTGCTCACCCTGTCGCGGTGCCGGGGACAGAGAAATGGATTTGGCTGTGCCAGCCAGAGCCTGTGACCCAAAGAGGACCCCTGTCCTCACACTGCCCAACACGGGAAGGGTAACTCCAGCCCCTGAGAGGCGCTTGGGCTCTCGTGGATAGTGGGAATGTCTTGGGATCAGAGCTAAGTTTCTTCAGTCAGCGTTTCTGTTCACTTTTTATATTGTTTTTAATTGTTCAGCACATTCATTAGTGTTTTCAGTCCTTTTATTCTGTGCTGATTTTCGTTCTGAAAGTCTTTCAAGTGATTTTGGCAAGAAATCCATGAGTGCATTGGCTCAATATTCTCCCATGTTTAATATTTTGATGTAGCTTTTTTACTTCCTTTTTCTTGTTTCTTTTTCTCTTTTGGCACCTCAACCTTCATTTGTTAAAGAAAGAAACCTTCAAAACCAAAGAATATTTCTTGTCTATAATGGCGTGAATAAATGAACGTGAGCTCTGTGATTAATGTGCCTTTATACAGTGTATCATTGTAGAAAGAGGGAAAAATGCTTTGTACTTGTTTTTTAGAGTGCGTGCAGGGAGCTGGAGACAGCGTCCAGTACTTTGGGAGAAGGTAACAGAAATAAAAGGATGAGGATGCTCTGAATGCAGAAGCAGCTTATTAAAAAAAAAAATCATCGCTAGGCTTTAAATTTAATGAGACTGAGGCTTGTGCAGGACAGAGGCTTTTCCCTCTATCTTTCCACAGAGCTGTCACCTTTCAAACTGAAATTGGGTTACAAGCCATGAGGGTCGAGATGTAACTCCTGCTGCTCCACCACCAGCATGGTTTGGTCCCGCTGCGCTGCTGGATGGGCACCCGTTGGCAGTGATGTCCGTAGTCGTTTCAGTACAGAAGCAAGGCAGTGAATCCATGTGGAAATCACTTTCCCCTCCAGCTGGTACCTCTGTGTCCCCTGGAAGCACCAGGAGGATGCTCCGGGGACTTGAGAGTGTCTCCTCCCATGGGAATTTAGCTGCCCCAAGTACTTAGGTGGCACTTGCCCTCCAAAGGGCTGAGCTCTGTGAGCAAGCAAAACCAAAACAGAAAGTGGCACTTTGACACTAATAGAAACCAATAACGTGGTGCCAAAACAGAGTAGATCCAAACCCTATAAAAATAAAGGCTGGAGCCAAGATCAATGTCTCTGACATTCAGCTGCTTTTAGCACAGAAATCACATAAGATATTCACTTAGTAGAAGAAAACGAGGTTAAAATGGTTAGCTGAGAGAATAATTAGGCAATCTCCACTTCTTGGGCCCCCCCCCATGTATTAAACGAAAGCAAATTCAATTTTCTGGCTGTGCAGGCTCTTTTCCACTGTTTGTGCCTGACCGAGGGTGTGGGATCAAATCTCTCTGCTTTGGAGAGTCTCCCCGAGCGCGTGGCAGGCGGGAGGGAGCCTCGGCAGGGGATGGGGCACTGAGGTGCTGCTCGAGGGGTCCCTGGGCAGGGCTGCCCTTGGCGCAGGAGACCTCGTGGGCAGGAAGGACGAGGCTCCCTTGGAGGCTGGGTGGGCGCCGGGTGAAGCAGCCATAGGGCTGCTTTATCTTTAGGTTCAGCTGCTATATGTCCGTAGCAGATATTTCAAGCTGCTGGGGCAGTTGGGGACTGGACTTGCTCTTGCACCAAGCTCTCTCTTTGGAGGGGGAGATGGAAGTGTAATTTCTTAGTTGGTTTGTTCCTCTGCTGTATAAATGCTTCGCACTTTACAGGGTTGGAGCGTGTCTGTGCTGCAGAGGTGAGCTAGGTATGAATTATATACGTGAGGGCCAAAAAACAGTGCAATTCACTGAGTCCTGGCTGTAGACCATGATCTTGAAACTGGATGGATTTCCTCCTCCTCCCCACCTCCTCCTATTAAATCTAAGCTATTATGACATTTCAAGAGACTTTTAAATAAAGCATGGCGTGGATATATTTTACATCATACCATTCACTTGTTATCCTGAGGGATGGTGTAGCTTTTGTACTCATTTCCTTGGCACTGTCTGTGATGGATATAACTGCCTTCATCTTAGTGAGTTCTTTGAATCTAGCAAGCCTTGACATCTAATGCAATTTGAATAATCAACAGAAGCAGATAATGAAATGCCAGTGTCGAGAGGAAAATTCCCACAGCTTAATGTCCCAGTGCAGAGCACGGTGAGAATGTACCAACAGTTTTGTAACCTGCTAAATTAATAACGGAGCCAACCGAGCCATACACATAAAGTATCTTCTAATGTGCCTAGAAATTAACCTTTAAAAGCCAGTGGATTTTGTCTCTCGAAGTCTATGACTTGAGGCTGATGGGTTTTCTGTAAGATTTAAAGATTTTGAGTTCATCAGGTGACGTAGAGCTGGATGAAGCTTTGGGCTGGTTTCCCTAGGAAGACTCAAGGTTTCTGAGTGTGGGTTTTTTGGTTTTATTGTTTTTTTTTTTGTTTTGTTTTTAAGGGCTATTTTGCCCAGCGCTGAGTAGTGTGGATCAGGCTGGATCCCTGATAAACTTCCCGTAGCCTTAGCATCCACATCTGTGAGCATTCAGGAAGGCATATAGTAATATATGGCAAGAGGGACATCTCTGCTTTAATAAAATCCCTTTGTTTTGCCTAACAGCACTTCAAATAACTTCAACTTGAAGTTTACCTAGTTATCCAAATTCTCAGTTGTTTGGGTTTTTTTTTGGTTTTGGTCCCCCCCCTTCCTCCCCTCCAAAAACCAAACTTCCAAAGGAGCTGTAAAATTTACCTAGTCATCCAAATTCTCAGTTGTTTGGTTTTTTTTGGTTTTGGTCCCCCCCCTTCCTCCCCTCCAAAAACCAAACTTCCAAAGGAGCTGTAAAATAGTTCCAGTCCCTTTGGCATAGGCAGCATTAAAAACCAGCAGTTGGATAAGTATTTTAGCATTTTCTGGGGAGAAAATAAACATGGAGGAAACAGTAACAAGCAAGGACAGCCTTTCAGCATCTCTCTTTCTGAGCTCAGAGAAAGCACGGGCATTTGGGCGAAAGCCAGGCCAAGTTTTGTGCCGGTTGCTTTACCAAAGGTCCCAGCAGTTCCCTTGCTCTGTCTCTACCCTGCTGTGAGTGTGCAACATGTAACAGGATTTGCATTTGCTGTTTGCAGTCACAGAGCCAAATACAACTTGATCTGAACATTTTTCTGGGTTTTCCAGATGTTTGAAATCCTGATGCAAACTCACGTGTCACTTGTACAAGCAGATGCAGGACGGGAGGAGAGAAAACTCATTCTCTAAATTGGCTGGGGTCAGGTGAATGAACTGATTTCTTTATGCTTATGTGGGTTTCCTTAGTCCATTTGAGTTTTTAATATGTTTAAATTAATGCATGGCAGCATTAACAAGACTCCAACATTGATTGCTGACCCGTGTGATAACTACTAATACAGTCTCCAGTTGTTTTGCAGTATTTTCTTTTGCTGTGCTCTTCTATTGGCAACTAATCTCTTTTATGCTCCATATAAAAACATCCTTCTCCAAAATAACATGTTTCTCTTTGGAGGCATTTCAGACACATTTAAGAACAAACTTGCTCCAGTGACTTATTGCAAGCCCAGAGGAGTTCTCTAACGCCGCTTCCATACGGCATCTTTCCTCTCTCTTTAGCAGCTGTTTTCTCATTTTTTCTACCCGGGAAAGACAGCCTTTTCGAGCCAGGGCCGCATGGGAGCTGTCGTTTGTGCTTTGATTAACCCTTCCACCACCGCAGGCAGCTTGTGCCTGCTGTGATGGAGCGAAGCGCATCTTTTAAGCTCTCCCACACCCCATGCTGCCTTCTGCAGCCCCGCACCAGCTCCCCTCCCTCATCTTTTCCTACCTGCTCCCGGGTACCCGGGTCACCTAGTTTAAGTCTGGAATTGGTCCATTAGATCCAGTGGATCTGGGTTGCTTTGGGCAGCTGAAGACTTGGTGCCAGCTGAAGGCGATGTAAAGCACTGGGTGTGCATGAGGGGCTTTTAACATTCGCTGTCTCCTGGGCTGTGAGCCGGTAGGTGCTCCTAAAATATGAGGTTGTTTTGTAAACTGTGTTAGATGCTTTGAATATCCATTCCAGAAGAGCCTGGGAGATTAGGAAGCCTGAAGTCCCGTAAGAACTGTCCATGCCTGTGTTGTTTTTGGAAATGGGGTGCAAGGCTCCTAACATCACCCTGTAATTACCCATTCAGGAGTCCAGGGTTTGCTGGAGAAATAATTAAGTGTTTTGGCTCTGTTAGCAAGTGCTACCAACACCGTTCCCATAGACAGCAGGGCCCTCCTGGGGAAGATGGTGAATTTTGGCTGCTGTGTGCCTGGTGGTGTGTCCTACCAGCACGAGGAGAGCAGTCAAATGAGGAGAGTGTGAAGGACCACCCGATGGGACCAGGGATGCTGCTGACTGCAGTGAACGTGGGTCTGGGGAAAAGAGCTGTGCTTCTGCTGCTCAGGTTAGCTGAAAATGGGTGAGATTCCAATAAAGACAAGCTTAATTACATTGAGAAAAGCAGTAATAGATAAGCTAGTTTTGGGCAGGCTCTGGGCTCCTTTTCAGTCTTTTCTGGAGTCACTGCCTTATGAGAGGAAGGATGGGGGAGAGAAAAACAGATGTCCCAGATACAGCCGGCATTTCTGATAACTTGACTCCTAAAATAATCTTGCTTTCTAAAAATTGATTTTGTTCTTTTTCTTTTACAAAGAACAACACAGAGCGAGTTCTTGCTTCCACAAACCCTCTCTGAAGGAACAGTACTATATAAATCAAACTCTGGTTCAGTTTTTTTTTTGTTTTGTTTTGTTTTTTTATCTTTAATATTTAATTTAAGCCATCAGTTTGGACTGACATGTATTCATTTTGAAAGGGCATCATTTTTTTTCTTTAAGAAACTGATATTTTCCCTTTTAATAGAATCTTTATATCATGCTAGGGGAAGAGGAAGAAGCTACAATATTCCCCCAAACAGTATTGCACTCATGAAACCTTGTTTTCTCTGCGATGGATTCGGATTAAAATAAGGTCCTTCCTGTTTTTCTTCTCCTAAAGCACTGGCACATTAGGAAGATTTACAGCTCACCAGAACAAAAGCGAGGGCTTGGGTGTGTGAGGCTGCCTTTGCTGTCTTTTTGCCCAAGTCCCGGTGACCAGCGCTGCCTACGGGCCATCGCACCAGTTGGAGCCAGCGTTGAGCTGTGCCCCAGTTGGGGTCTCTGGGTTGGCACTTGGGAATGGGGAGGGTACATGGGCCCTGAGGTCCTGGGACCCCCCGTACCGTAATATCCTTCAATGGCTGCATCCGCAACCCCGCAAAAACTGTAAGAGGTGCCCAGCTGCATTAGGTGCATCATGTTTCAGAAAGTTCCCAGAGCCAGAAGAGCTTTTGAGCAAATACTCTTTTTTTTTTTTTTTTTTTTCTGAAGGTTTTCTTTATATAGAAGAAAATGTGTTTTCAGATCCAGCAGTAGGTATTAAAATGAATGTGTTTCTCTTCCAGGAGTTTGTTCAATGTGCAAATAAAATCTGCTCTCATGCACAGAAAATCTGGAACGTTTCAATTTAAAATTCATTGGGTTTTCCAGAGAAGTGTATTGGGGTTTTTTTTGTGTGTAGAAATGTATTGAGAAAGATCTTCATCTGCATAAAGCATCAGAGAGTAAATGCCAATTATGGATTCATAGACTAGCAAAAAATATCTGTTACTCTTGATTTATCCTTGTGATAAGATTTATAAAGAACAGTGATAGTCTCTGTTAAAAAGAATGACTCCAGCTGGTATAAATAAAAACAATAAACATAATAGCAAAAGTGATAATATCAGCCCACAATATGATCTGAACAGTAAGAAGCAACACACAAATTGGTAGTTGACGTCCAGAGGAGAGGACTGCATTTCCTATTCGCACTTGAGGGATATAGGAGCTCATTTGGGTTTGCAGGAGAGTTCTCATGCGTGACTCAAAGCAAGAATAATGAGAATTATGGTGCTATTGCCCCACTCATTGAAATACCAGGACACACTTAAGTCTCCACTTCTGAATTTGAGTCGTTCATTGCTAGATCTGTTGGCACCTGCCAGTGTGATATGCAAGGACTTAAAATGCACACATCTCATGAGCCCTCCGTCTAATTTAATTGCAGACTGCAACAAAATGTAAAAGCAAAGTCCCGCGTTGGTTGTGTGTCATCAGATCAGCTCTGTGTGATAATGTGAAAATACTCAAGAAAATTATGCATTTGCCCTGAGAAAAAACTGCTCAGGGAAGATGCTAAAATATATTGCCTGATGGAGAAAGACCATCCAAACAGCGAGTGTGAATGTGCCGCGCTGGAAGCTTCAGCGTGACAAAATGAGTTCCTGGGCTGCTGTGCATCTCTGCAGGGAGGGAGGTCACGGCTGCGACTCGAGCAAGGCACTGCGGAGCTGGGAAAAACCATTCCTGGCGTTGGTGCTGGTCTCCTCTCTGACCTTGACAACAATGATTTTCAGGCCTCTTGCAAGGCTAGAGCGGGATAATTCAACGGAGAAGGGATGATCGAAGTACTGATGAGTTGTGACATTGATTTCTGTGCCTCAGTTTCCCACGTACTGTTAGTATCATAGTACATTAACTATGGTTATGCATGGTATTTTGTGTGCCTCGTAATAATGCTACTGTATAAGTATGGATAATGATTTTTTGCATGATTTAAAAGCCCGCTCTACCACTAGCGTAAGGATTGAGTCCAGCATTATGACCTGTGATCCCTATTAATGTTAAACATCCCATAATTCTGAGTTCTCCTTTGTATGAACCCGTCTTGCTAAGCCCTGCTGCCTTTGGGTACCCACCTCTGTCAGCAGAGGCACAGGGCAGCAATCATGCAGATGTCAACAGGTCTCTTGGTAACCTTGATAGAGAAGGACATACGTGGGGGAGAAGGTGGCTCTCTTGGTCCATTGGTCCTCTCTGGGGATCCCAGCAAGAGGCAGCACTGGACCATGTGTCCCACAGCAAGGCTGTGGGCAGCATACCCGCTGAGCTCTGCAGAGAATGCCTGGTGGGAGGGCTGGGTGGTGTCAACGTCGTTACTGTGATTCTTGTCCTCCTTGTTGCCTCCTGGCACTCCTTTCATGCAGCATCTAGACTTCCGATCTTTCTGAGAGCTGAAACAAGGGAGAAATGTATTGCCCGCTTGCCAAGGCTGAAGCTGTGATTGCTTTAAAGCAGCCCAGCTGCAGGCTTTGCCAGGGAGGTGCTGCATTCTCCCTGCCATTGGCCTTGCTTTTCCATCAGCCTGAACAACAAACAGGCACCTGGTGACTGGTCTGGCTAGAAATCAGCCATATCTCCCTGTCTGCAGCACGTGTGGTTTTGGTGGCATCTGTGCCACTTCTCTGCATGGCCACACAGATGCCAGCGTACAGGGCAGGATGCTCCATGGTCCTCCTGGCCACTGGCCCACGACCAGGAAACTACAGCCTTGGTGAAAACCTTACCATTTAAAAAAAGAAAGTATGAAACTCTTGAAAGCTTTGCAGATGGTATGGGTTGAATGGAGGCTTGGAGACCTCCATGATATCAGAGATACCAATAAGCAGGTCTTGTGTCTGCTTGGCGTGAAAGCCTAGACTTGGGAGGATGGCTTGAGAGCAGCGTGCTGTCATCCCACCCAAATGTGCCACACAAACCTGCTCAGTAACTGAGCAAGGTTGGGGGGAGAGAGGGAAAGTTTATTCTCCCTGTCTATGTGGCTATTCCAAAAATTCACTTCTCTGAAGAACTTTTTTTTTAGTCTAAATTTATTCTTCATCAATTTACATCTATTTGTTCTTGTGCCAATATTCTTCCCCAGTTTAAATAGCTCTTCTTTCTCCCTTGTGTTTACCCCCTTGATGTATTTATAGAAAATAATCACAGCCCCTCTCAGGCTTCATTTTGCAAGGTTAAATGAAGTGGCATGTACAGTCTCCTCTTACACCACCGGCTCATCCCAGTTACTTCTTGCTCTCTGTCAGGCATTGCTGAGCACAGGAGACCGCGTGGGGCAGGGTATTCCCAGCGAGGTTGTGCTTGTCCTTCCCAATGATGCTCATCCCGGTCTGTGCCCTGTGAACACGTCAACACCCCTCCGCAGTACCTGTGTGCGGAGCTACTCATCACGTTACCTTTGTTTTTCTATGGCCACAGCGTGTCAAACACTCATACACATCCTGTGCCAGACTAACGCTTCTCTTTTCCCCTTGCTCCCAACTGATAAGCTTCCAGGTGCTCACAGATATTCTTGCTGGTCCTTAAGTACAGAATCACAAATTTCTTTGCGTTTGAGTTAGACCCATCCCTCCGCCTCTCTTTCTGTGCAATATTCAGGTTTTCTCTAAGAATGCTTCCCGGCTTTCTGTCTAATGCCACTGAAGGCATTAGTGCCTTTCTGCTCTGTCCAGGGGTAATTAATGAAAACAGTAATCGAAATGGGTCCTAGTCCTGGAGGAACTCCTCTAGTAATCTCCACCCAGCCTGCTCATCCTCCTTTCGAAGGAAGATGTCAGCATCTCTCCTACAGGGTGGGTGGAGAACTAGCTAGCAGTCGTGAATTAATCCAAATAATTTCCAATGAACTTAATTTTCCATGTCAGCTGTTTTGCTGAAGTCCAGATAGGTTATATGTGCTGCTTTAAAAAATGAGGATTTTTATCAGAGAAAGATAATGGCGTAGCTGGGTGTGATTTATCTCAGTGCATTTTCTCCTGCCACCACTTGCTTCCAGAGCCCTTTCCTTCATCATGTATTAAAAAGCCTCACTTGCTTGTGAAATGAGACTAAAGAGCCCGTAGTTGTCCAGATTGCTTGTCTACACTTCCAAGAAAAATTGGAATATCATATTTTCTTATTCTATCTGATTGCACAGATTTATTAAATAAATCCTTGCCGTGTAGCTATCTTGCATCCAGATTTCCAAACTGGTGCAGGGAGGGCGCTTGTTCTTTCTCTGATGAAATCTATTGAAAAAAGACCAACAAATGAATCCCAGTCACCATGCCTTTAATAACAAATGCAGGCAAATAAAACACCCTTGGGGACCTTAATTTTTCAAGCTCTATATAGGTAGCGTGGCTTCAGACAGCAACACTGTCTCTCAGTGCATTTAACCACCCTGCCACCTGCAAAAACTAGTAGTTCAGATATTATACAAAGTATTTTGCAAAGAACAGCTGCAGAAAGGTTTGCAATGAGCTCTGTTATCACAAAGAGGTTTGTCATTAAAGTGGAATATCCTGTACGGACAGTCTAACTTTTATCATTCTCCCAAAACTGCAAGCTAACATGGTATTAACTGAAGTAGTATGATAGATGGCTGTGTTATAATTGAATTAGTTGGGAAGCGTTGACCTTTTTGATGTATAATGTCTCTGAATGTGAACAACAAATACAAACTAATGCTTTTATGAGTTTGCTGGGTGAGTTTAGCCATCAATTGACTCGTGATAAATAAGATGTTGTACACTCCAGTCAATGGAAAACATGTTTGCAGCTCCTGTGCTTGTATTTCTGTACTCTGTGAAATCAGCTCTGCAGGCAGACATTACTCAGGTGTGGCTTTTATATTATGAGCTGGACCCAAATGTGAATTCAAGTCCTCAGAGGACCTTAACCTTGCTGGATAATGAGCCCAGCAGCTAGCGCTTGGTGTTAATTGTTTGTTCCCTTACTGCGTGGCCACATTAGCTGACAACGACCTGATGAGATTTCTGCTGTTTCTGCAGCACCTCTCCTCGTCAAAATAGTTGTAGATCAATAGCTGTTACCTCCACAAGCCATACCGAAAGTGAAGTTAGATGGGAAATGCAATTAGAACAGAGGAAGCTATTTGCAGAGAATTCAGGTTGTTTGTTCTTGTTGTGTTTCTACACCTTGAGTCCTTCCAGCTCCAGAGCAGAAAATGAAATTTTGCTGTTTATCTTTTCTTCAGTTTGGGTTTGACAGAAAAATCACTATTGCTCTAACCTGGGACGTTTTATTAGTGTTTATCTGACCATGATAAATTCACATATTGCTACTTGCCACTGGAGTCAAAATAAATGATCTCCAGGTGGACAAGGTGCTTGGGGAACTGATGGGTGTCTGATCTGCCTCTTCAAATCCAGCCTAGGTCAGGAAAACTTGTCCTGAAAAACATCTGTTTACTGCCTCACGTGAAATGAGCTGATGGGTCTCAGCCTATGTATTGACACCTCCAAGACGGCATGTCCTTGGAGTGGGAAGATTGCCCGCTACCCCTTGTGCCTATTTGCAAGCGTCGCTAATTCCTGGTGGCTTGGGTTTTCTCCACCTCACTCCCCCTTTCATGCACAGTTTGCAGGTACGTTCTTGCACACAAGAATCGCCAAACCCCTCTCCAGATCTGAGACTCACCCACAGTCTAAGAGCCTGCAGCTACAGCAGCTTCTCGTAGTAACTATTGATTTAGGTAAAAGCATAAATGTTGCATTCTTCCAGCTTGTGTGTCTGTCTCTCGCCTCAGGCTCTTTCTTTTCCTCTGTGGGATCAATTACCTTCTTATCCTTCGACGCAGAGTCTGGCATGCCCTGCTGGAGCACAGAAGCAGGAGCACTGCCATAAGAGTTTGGATCAAAAGGATCCCTCCAATGCAAGACCTTGTCACCAGGAGGGCCAGCAGCAGACATTTTAGGGAGCACTGCAGAAAAGCATTGTCATGGCTTAATTTTCATGTAAGAAGAAAACCCATCATAGTGCCTCCAAAGTGAAGTCAGAGCAAGACATGAAAGAGCAAAACCAGACCATCCAGTTACCGGCAGAAATTAAACTTGTCTCATCACTGCTTTTGTACATCTCTGCCCCCCTCTCTATCTTTGGACACCTCCCAAAACTCATCTATGCTTCTGATGCTTATCACTCCAAGTCTAGATAATATCATTGTCTATAAGAGACTTTAAAAACCCTTTTTACCTCTTGACCTTTAGTACTACTTGGTGGCAATGAAGTTTACAGCACTGATGCTGAAAGAATAAGGTCTCCCATACCATCTTTTCTGGCTCTCTGCATAAGTGTTAAATGCAATGAATATATTTTAAAATTTTGTCTTGCAAATTCAGGGGCAAGTTGTGGCTGGGCTATATGCAAAAGTTCAATGGTGGCAATGGGAGAAACCATCTCAAAAAACATCTCAAAGGGTGAGAGGGGAGAGCAGCATGAGCCCTAGTCCCTCCCTACGCAGAGAGGTGGGAGGCAGTAGCTGCATCTCCATCCTTCCCAGCTGCAGCTGGTAGCTGAAAACAGGGTGCATGGCAGCATTGCCTGGGAGGTGTAGCATTTTGCTCCACAGAGCATGTACAGCCCTGACCTTGAAACTTATTGCCCACAAGTTGGCATCAGGAGTTTTGCTTGACTGGTTCTTGATATCTTCTTGCTCTGAGCAATCCTGCTCAGCTCCAGCCCAGCTGCGAATAGGTGCAGCTTCTCAGCACGAGGCACGTGCTGCGGTGCTGTGCCTTCCCTGGGGTGCTGCTCCTTGGACTTCTCTCTATCTCCTGGCGAGGCTTTCCTGAGTCCTCCTGATGCGCACAAGCAGGTCAGATATGACACACCTCGTGGGTCTTCCTTGGTACAGAGCAGAAGAGCGATCCCTTTAAGTATTATCTCTTTCCCATGCGCTAAACAAATTGTGTCAAAACTGCCATGTAAAATGTGGTTCTACATGGTCCCCATTGATAAAGCAATTACAGAAGAGCTAGGCTGCAACGTGCGTATAATCCCCCAGACATCACAGGGAAAGTGTAAGGACTTAGAATAACTCACCCAGGGAGCGAACCTTGCAAACCTAATTAAATTCAATAGAGATATAGAAGGAAGAGAGATTCTTTTTCTCTACGACCTGCCCCTAGTCAATGGGAGAAAAGATTAAATGCTAGAAGGGTTTCAATCTATTTGTTGTGGTTAAAGAGCCTTGTACAGGATGTGTCACAAGCAGTTCACTGTCTTCATAATGTAATTTAAGTTATTGTGATCCATATGGGTCATCTGTCTTTCATCTGCTATTTTTCCCAGCATGGGGAAGCATGACTTTCTGGCTAATAAAGACAACATGTTATGATGCATCTTATTATATCATGCAATACCTCATGTGAATGATCCAGTGACCCATAACAGGGCTGTGACACAGGAGGAAGGAATACAAGAGAATGGGAATACGTGAAGACGCTGTTCCCTTATTCTCTAATGGCAATCAGATGGTGTCACACCGCCCGCTCCAGCCTTACCAGCCACTGGAGAAATCCCAGGGCTGCTGAGATCGATAGGCTTTTTGCTGACAATTTCAAATGAAGTGAGTGATTTAACCCCAGCCAAGCCCAAAGACCAAACCTGATGTGTGCTTCTGCCTGGATCTTTGGATTGCAGCCAGCGAATTTTACATCAGATTGAGGTACAAGGTGGCCTGAAGAAGCCAGCAAGAAATGACTTATCCATAGAGATGTTCTGACCTACTCTCCACTCCTGGAGCACAAAAACATACATCCCTTCAAAGGATTTTAAGGCAAACTCAGCTCAGAGGAAAGGATATTAGGAGCAGTGAACAATTTAGAGATTTGGGACAAAACATGTGAAAGAGCTCCTTTAGTGCTTCCATCAATCACCCACACAGGCCTGGTATGTGGGAGGTCAGGAGAAGGTCCCCTCCCAGGGAAGCTGACCTTGGCCCCCACACAGCAGTTGCCTTCCCTTTTGACTCTCCACTTTGCATGGGCTCAGCCAGAACATATTGCTTAATCCGTGAAAGCCTTGGAGCATCTGGTTGATACGTGATCCTTATTCCCACGGTGAAGATCCAGGAAATGGATATAAACAAAAGCAGGGCCAATGAAGCCCAAGGTTAAGCGGAGGTGCCTTCCTGCCCACCATCGGACATGAACAAGCTGGACCTAGGACTGCTCCCACAGTGAGATACTGTTCCTGGAGCAAAACTGACAGAGGAGATGGGAAACTAGAGCTTAGAACAAGCAAGAAAGCAATATTGGGAGAGCAAAAGGCAAAAAAAGGTGCAACTTTTGATCTGCTGGAAAAAGAGTCAGAATTCAATCTCTCCATCACAGTGATGGTTGCTTTCCTTGGGCCCACCTGGCAGAAATGAGAACTTGTCCTTTCACTCAACAGTGATTTGCAAAGACTCTTCCTTCATTTTCCAGAGTGCAAGGCTGAAATTAGGATCAATAGCTCCATCCTGTAGGACAGTGCCAGGCATTTCTCTGCAAGGCATACCGTGTTGATGCTGTGGGGGATGCAAACCTGAGAGGATGCTGAGCATGGACGGGGACTTCAGTTGGTGCTCCCCAGCTGAGTGTTCAAAGGCGTGGGGATATTTTGCAGTAAATATGTTTCACTTTTAAACCCAAGAGGGGATCAAGCACAAGACAAATCACTGAAGGCAATGATAGTTTCTCCATTCCTTGATGTCTTCAGTGGAGACCGCAGGCTTTTCTGGAAGATACTTTTTAATCAAATACTAACTGCTGAGCTAAACACAGGGGTTATTGAGTGAAATGCTATGGGCTACGTTATTCTGCAGACTGATGAGCTAATAGTCTCTGCTGGCCTTAAAATCTGGATGGACATTTTAAGGGGATTCTATAAAAAGGCCATCCCAATAAATAATTACTCAGGGCGGTAAAAGCTAAGGCATTTGTGAATTCCTTGGTGACCACAAGAAATTTGAAGACTGTTCAACATATTACCTAAGTGCCGGTGAGAGCAATCTGATGTCCATCGATATGACTGGAAAGTCTCCTCTGGCTTCAGTGGGCATTTGGTCAGGTCACAGTCGTGGAAATGGTGCGAGGGCTAAAGACAGCGGGGAGGCAGGGCTGTGCCACCCTCCATCTCGGAGCATCACTGGAGGTGAAATATCTTCCTTCAGGTTTTAACTCTCATGGGAAGGTTATTTTGATTTTCCTTTAGAAAACCTTGGTGGGCGAGACTTGGGGATGAGCCAGCAACCAACGGAGAGACAGATTGCATGGAAAATTCACCTGAACGTGCAAGAAATCAGCACGTACTTTGCACAGCTTGGAAATACCTTCTCCTCTCTGGAACTCGGTATGGAAAGTAACACCTTCCCAAGAGCTCACATGGAACAAATATGTCTCCAGCCCTGACCCGAGATCCTACACAGCCTATTGTTGAGCTGTGGTCGAGGAAATCTTGCAAAGCAGACAGGTGGTTACCCGTCACGCTTGCTGCTGCCTTCACCTGTCAGATCAAGAGGAACCAGTACCTAAACAGCCGGAGCGATGCCTGAGCGTAGATAAACGTGAGCCACACTGACTCCATCTGCGCAGCCTTTCAGCACTCTGCAAGGTGCTCGCTCCCTCCTAGGGGCTGCAATCGAAAAGCAGCCCCTGATTATTTTTTTTCCCCACTTTTGACCTAAAATCTGTTGCACCTGTGCTTTTGCGCATGTTCATTCCAGAAAGGGAGCTTGTCTGTGCTACTACCTGAGAAGTGTCTGAATCTTGCCCCTTTTGCTCATGGTTAAAAATGCATTTGAAAAGACCCAAAAGGAAAAGCCCAAGTGAAGGCTCATTTATAAAAATATTTGTCATGAATATAAAGAATCGAATTGTTCTGGGTCTGCTTCCGTTGGTTAAACAAGCTTAAATATAAAGTTTCTTCTCTCAGATGGATTAGCCTGTGACCACTTCGATCATCAGTGTTTTTGTACATGGTCTTAAAAGCCCATTTTACAAATGCTCGAACATGCAGTATGGGGCGTTTATTTCTCATAGGCATTTGTGCCAGCAAAAGCCAGTTGTTCCCACATCTACTGGAAAGAAATTCAACATAGCAGAGGGAAACTCATTTAAAAATTTAGACCAATATTCACAAAAATATTTTATCTTATCCATCCCATTCCACAGTTACTTTTCTCTTTGTTTGTAAATACATTGGGGGAAAAAATCACTTCTGCCTAGGGCTGCTGTCAAGTGTACTGCTTTGAAGAATTTGGCATATTCTCCAGTCAGCACATCTGGTATGGGTGGATGCTATTCAACAGACTGATTTTTTTGGTTGTTATTATATTTCAAGTGATCCTGTGCCAAAACCCGTTTAGCTGAACAAGAAGTTTGCCCGTTATCAATCACTCACTGATAACCACTGCCAACTCAAAGATGCATCTTTCCAGGCACAGCCTGCGTGCACGCTGGCCGCAGAAGCCAACTTCAGCAATATCGATACCCTACTGAGATTTCAGAGGAAGTGCAAATACAGAGTACTTGATAAAAATAGCAATCTGCAGGCTACATATTGCTAAGTGCTATTTAATGATGCAGAAACTTTTGGTATTTGTCTTTAACGCAGGAAAGAATCCAGTGTTTCACCCAGACTGTGATAGAGAGGGGAAGAAAGCAGCACCCTGGGTTGTCCGGCCATTCCCCCCGAGGTTGCCTTGCTCTCCCAAATCCCGGTTAAACACTTCAGGGAGCACAACAGGCTCAGGGTGTCTTGTCTAACTGGAGTGTAACTATTTGTACTCCCAGCATAGGGCTTTGCTTTGGGCGTTAGATTTTCTCTTTCTCTTAAAAGGAAACCCAGAAAAGACTAAGGACTTGCTATTGGCACACTGGCAAATGTAAACCGGCCTCTGTACTATAAGCCATATTGATGAAGGAACGTCTGCGCTGAAGAAGGTGCTAGGTATGGTCATGTCCCAGTTAAAATGAAATTTGTTTTCTTTTACCTCTCGGTAAAAGAGATTCATCAGGAAATGATTTGGGGGTTCCTGAGAGCAGCTAAAACACCAAGTTGGTTGAAGGGTTTTTGGTATGTTGAGCTCTTGTTTTTCTAACGGCACAAACTTGCCCAGAGGTTGCAATAGGGAAGGTGAAGAAAAGACTTGCTGCATAAAGGCTTCTTAGTGCTTTAAAATGAGCCCTTGGGCCAGTCCCGTTGCTGTCAATGGGACAAGCAGTTTGGTTTTAGTTAAACACTCCTGTAAGTCTTTGCAAGGTAGAGCACGTAACAGCTGTGTGGTGCTACAGCCACATCGCGTGAGATAAGCGAGAGCCCTAAGCCCAGGCTTGCTGCAGTTCATACCGGTTCGTTGGATGCACGTTGCTCTAGAGGGGTTGCAACTGAAAAAAAATTTTGCAAGAGAGTGTGGACAAAACACGAGTGGAAAACACCTGCCTCCCCATGGGGAGTTATCAACATGGAGAGGGAGCCAGAAAGTTTCAGAGAAATAGCTAGCAAGTGTTGCAGTGATGAAAGTCTGATTTTCTTTCCTAGGCCTTACCCTCAACACGAGCTTCTCCTTCAGCATCCATCAGCTTCAGTGTTTCCAACCCTGTGCACACACAAAAAGCATCGTTGCTGCTGTGAGAGAGGACAAGACAGTGGCAATGTGTTCATTTTTGTGTAGCTGGGATTAACACCACATATGAATGAGGAACATGCTCTGGCCCTGGCAAGCAAATTGGGCTGAAATACCTTTATGTTAGGGCTATGCTACATAGGGAAGAGACTGTGGCCCCTGTGAGGAGCTGGGCACCATTTCTGCAGCACTGTGGTGCCAGACAGGCTGGGAAGGGTGCACAGTCCTGGACACCCCTGGCTCGAGGATGTATCTCCTACATCCAGCGGGTCACCCGCTTAATTTGGAAGGAGTTGCTGAAGGGGAGGGCAAGGAAGATGGGAGGACTGGGGGGAAGGTGGAGGCTACGGGGGAGCCAGACAAGGTAAATGTGCCAGCCACTGAAGGAAAGAGGAGATGAAAGGGAAAAGAAGAGTGGAAAAAAAGCAGAGACGTCAAGGAAGGGTGGGGAGGGGAAACAGGAGATGATGGTGCTAAAATTAGATGAGGAACGGGGACAGGGAGAGCTGATCTGGTGCTCTCCCCTCGGACAAAATTCCCACTGAAGCTGCTATCCAACCTGGCCTGGGGAGGGGGGAGAATTGGAGTCCAGATGGGAAAGCGAGGGATGAGGAGGGGGTCACTGCAGACCTGCAGCACCCCGAGCTGCTCAGAGGTTTTCCCTGGCCCCCAGGGGGGCCAGCCCTGCTGCCCACGGGCACTATTTCAGCCCCCTCCTCTTGAGCATCGCCTTCAGCCTGGGACACACCACCCAGTGTCACATAAACACAACATCTTGTGTTTATGAATCTGCACCGCGTTTAACTGTTTCAAACCAATTTTTGCAGGTGATTCCTAATTATATGCTACTAGTCACAGCCCAGAAAAAGCTAATGAAACCCTTGCCATCAATTAAATGTAATTTCTGCATGCTGAGGGGGAAGCGAGGAAGGCAAAAGACAAAGTCACCAAACTTTCCTCTGGCTGCAGCCTGGCTTTGGGGCATGGCTTCTCCCAGTTGCCCTCAATTTGAGAGATTTGGGGTTTAGGGAACAACACTCTGCGTGAAATATGCTGCATGCAACAGGGGAGCAAAGGATGTGTTGAAGAGCATCCCTTCTGCTAAAGCCTTGAGCTCTTAAGTCACTGAAAATTCTCACTAGGCTTTTACAGGAGGCAGTTCCATATCGCAGCTACAACTCGGGCCAGCGAGCACACACTTGGACTGCGTGCCAAGGGAGCTCTGCCTGATACACGGCCATTTCAGCTGCGTGGTCCCTTTTCCTCCCACGAAAGGGGGAATTATGCAGTTGGGGGCTTCCTGTCAATCGGGATCATTGATCAGACATCCTCTTTTATAATCAGGGAATGCATTATCGATGTCATTATTATTTATATCATGCTCCTTAATTTCTAGCTGGACCAGCTTTCACTATAGGAGCCAACTCTGGAAACCTGTCAGAACCTGGACGAAACCAAGTTAGATCAGCTCAGATCTGAATTAGCGGTAAGAAATGTTTCCCACTTATTCTCTGGTGTTTGCAATTCTGAAGGGTTTTTCAGAGAGCTTTTCTGCCCATTCTGATGACCTGAAGGCATGCTCTATAGGAAGTGGTATAGGGCTGAAATCATCCAGCCATGCAATTTGCAAGTAAATGGCTACTTATAGCGTAAAACAATCAGATAAAAGCGTGGAAGGGGCCCAAGGACACTGCCTCTTTCAATGCTGTTAAGTAGTGGTAAGAATAAACGTAGTATAAACACGTTTCCCTTCCACTTGCAAAGATGTATGTTTATCTTCTTTTGTATTAGCTGTTATGTGCGTTAAGTGTCTTTATAGGTATTATATATACACTGAATCACATACAATATTCTTCAAAGTCAGTGAAAGGACTTGCACATCAGTGGGTTTCAGACAAAAACTCCCTCCTGACCCCTTGTTTCTCCCAGGAAAGCAGAGACATCTGTTCCCAAGGTTGTCAGAGTAAGTAAAACACAGTTTTATGCCAGTTTGTCCATAGTGGTCTGATGGCCATGACGTGTTTGTGCATATAACCCTTTGAATTGGTTCATCTAGGAAAGAAAAGCTGACAGTCCACTTCCCAAACAGTACTAATGAGATGAAAAGCCAAGCCTTTGACATCTTACTGCTTTATTCACCCAGCAACACCTCTATTAAAAACGCTCTGCGATATTTTCTGGGCGGCGTGGCAAGCCAACCATCAGCAAGGAAAGAAGCAATGCTCTGACATAAGGTAAGCTCTTGCCTGCCCGGACTGGCGGCGAGCGTGCCCTGGTGCTGCACGTGCACGGCAGCGCGCCCGAGGTGGGGACTCCCACGCTGTGCAGCCCGCGCAGCACCTTGCGCTGGCGTCCCATGCCACCCCATCCCCACA
>NW_009212201.1:0-212 GCF_000690835.1 Fulmarus glacialis
TGCCCTTGGTGCGGCCCCCCGCTGCCAAGATGGAGCCTTGTGCTGAGGCACCCCCTACAACGGGGAGAGGGGCTGCTGGGCTCGCCCCCTCGCCTCTTTCCCGGGCAAGACTGAAGAGCGGGCGAGGCTGCGCGGTAAAGCTAAAGAAAGGAGCGAGAGAGAACGGGCTTCATCGGAGAGGCCCAAATTTCTCTTAAATACCAGATGTGGCC
>NW_009212201.1:257-871 GCF_000690835.1 Fulmarus glacialis
GCGGTACTGCAGGTGCCGATGTCTAGCTTAGCACAGTCGTTCACAAATGCTGGAGTTAGTTGAACACGTGGGAATTAGGGTTTTTTTTTTTAATGTGTACTCAAATAGATCTTGGTCAGTGTTAATCGCCTAGCATACAAACCTTTAAAGGAACTACCTGGTGGAGATGCACGTTTCCAAGGGAAAGAAAGCTTGAGGTTTGTCTTCCTTCTCAGAGCACAAGTGTCCCAAGACTAATTTTTGGGAATGGGAAACGGAAGTTCATGCTAAAAATACTATGTTTAAGGCTGGGAAACAGAAGGAGAAAAAGCATCCCAACAAAGACCCCAGCGTGAAGCAGTTTCTAGGAGTAGGAGTCGTGCTGCAGGTGCTCTCCCTGTCTAGATACAGTGAAAGCTGCTTTTAAAAGACGCTATGTTTGGCTAATAGGTGGCATCTCCTTTAATGCTTTTCTCTGTACTGAGAATAAATAAGCAGCAGCTATTTGCACGCAGGAAAACCTCACGATCCTTACGGTTGATTCCATGGAAGCAGCACAGTGCTTCTCCTTTCTACGCAAGATCCCGGTAAGTGGACAGAGGCACAGAGGAAGGTGGCACTCGAGGCAGCAGTGG
>NW_009212201.1:939-1567 GCF_000690835.1 Fulmarus glacialis
CTTAAGCTGGAGCTGAAGCCCCTCAGTGTGGCCCCCCCCAACTTGGGGAAGGCACGCTGGACACCTACAGCAGCAGCAGCAGCTGTAGATGCTATTCCAGAGACGCGGGGACCACATGACAGCATGTTTTGGGGTGGTTCACATCTTTGCGTTCCAAGTAATCAATGGTTTAGCCATTCTGCTACCCAGGATGCTTGAAGTGGGAACGTGCAGGCACAGGGAGAAGAGAAATGGGTGCCACCATGCCTTGGCCAAGCTCTGTGGGGCTGAACTGTCCATGGCTGTAAAGCACAAAGTGTTGAGAAGGTCCCACCAGATCCCACACTGTGCATCGTCCCCTCAAAGGAGGGCTCAGAGCTTCTCACAGGAGAGGAGGGCTAACAACAAGAGTGCCCAACAAAGCAATGGAAAGAAAATACAAGCGATGTTGTCAGGAAGAGGTAATAAATAGGTCTATTCATGGAGAACAATGCAGCAGTGCAATGTTTTATTGAAAAAAAAAATAATAATCATCTCACTTGATACCTCAGAAGACTGCATCGCGACGTTGGTGGGCCACACCGTGGGAAAGCTACATCGGGGAGGCCAGCACAGTGCCGGGTGCCCCCCACCACGCAGGCCCGAGACC
>NW_009212201.1:1759-2273 GCF_000690835.1 Fulmarus glacialis
TGTGACCTGCTTTTTTTTCCTTTTTTTTTTTTTTTTTTTTAAAAAAAAAAACAGCCACCCCACATTTTTGCCCTTTTGAAGAGTCCAACGTACGATTATAGTGCAAGAGGGCTTGGTACAAGTGAGCATTACCAGCATGCCGTGGGGGGGACAGTCCTCCCCTGCAAACACATCATCGTAGGATTAAAAGAACATCGTATCTCCAAAGAGAAGCGATAGTGGGTCACCGTGAAATAGCTTTCAAACCAACCCACTTAAAAACAAGGTCAGGAAAGTTTCTAAACAATCAAATACATTCACTTTAAAAAAACGAAACAAAACAAAAAAAAAACATTTAAGAACAAAAACTGTTGAGATGGCCCCTTTTCCCCCCCGCCCTCCCTCACCCTGCAAACACTTACATATGCTGCAACTACAAGCTGCTCCTTGACTGGAGGCAGCGAGGAATGACCAAACACGGCAGGAGATGCAGAAGGAATCGAGTTCTGGTGACAGGCACTTAGTGGGGCTTGGG
>NW_009212201.1:2408-43386 GCF_000690835.1 Fulmarus glacialis
GGGCTGGGAGCCACTGGCAGCGGAGGAGTTTGAAAAGAGAAGGGTGGAACGTGGCCATGGTCCCTGTCCTCCCTCTGGCAGGAGGGGACGAGGGGGCGAAGCGCCCTGGCACATGCCTGCAGGAGGTGAGCGGTCCCCTTCCTGCCCTGGCCCACGGTACGGCTCGAGGAAAGCGCTTTGCAGAATGAGAAGGAGGGTGCACACGTCTCCTGGTGGGCACGTGACCGAAGAGCTCTGCGCCTCTGAGCCGCGCTCGTCGGGATAAGGCATGGCGAGAACGCAGCGAAGAATGGTGAAGAGACGCCCTACGGGGATTCCAGCAAGGAAGCGAGGCTTTTCCACCCTGGCACCACATCAGCGTCTGCCTGCTTTAGGGATGCACGAAGCGCAAGCCCAGAAGCTCCCTGCCCAGCATGGTCTCCTGCCCTCTAAGCCCACTTCTGCCCAGCCAGGGGAACCGAACCTCCCGGGAGTGCCACTCCACAAACTCCAAGCTACGCAGATCATCATTAAAAAAAATAAAAGATAATGAGATCCAGTCTCTCCCTTTCCTCCCTTCATGCTCTCTGGGATTTTTGGGGTGAGCCAGGCCTGAGTTTATGACAAGCAAAGTCCCTCAAGTGAACAGTCCCAGCCTGGTCAGGTGTCACACACAGAAAGACAAAGTACAAGGAACCTATTCACAACCTCCCCAAAAGCTGCTCGAGTTCTCCCACAGCCCCCTGCCATGTCTATGGTAACCCCCAGGCAGCCTCAGCCTCCTCCGAGTTTGGAAACGCTGCAGCAGGATGCAAGATTTTTTTTTTTTTTTTTTTAACACATGTGCAAAGCGCCCCAAGCCCTTTGCTAGCTATTGGTTTGGCCAAAAATGGTGCATGAGAACTGTGGCTTCTCCTGTGAGGTGGGATGGCGTCCCACGTGCCCCAGACCCATGCTCGCAAAGAGGACGTGAAGGCTATTCCAGTCAAACCTATCTGACCATCTGGAGATGAAATCAGTGTTAAGGCAGTGACGTATCCTCTCCCCTGCCGGGGAAGCTTTGCTCCTGCTAACGTTTTCTCGCAGAAGGTACATGTTCACAATCACCCTACCGGAGGGATTTGAGAAGGCTGCCCGGTTGTGCACACCGAGAAACACCTACGCTTTGGGAAAGGGCTGCCTCCCAGTTACCTTAATCCAGATCTACCTCTTAAGCCAGTGCAAACGCCTCCAGCCCAGCAAAGTTGATTCTGCTCCCTCCTGCCAATGCCGGGCTACGGCCTTACGTCTCCCGGCCGGTTGGGTCAGGCACGGTGTAGGAAACCACGGTAGGGACATTCACCGGCAGCTAGAAAGGGTGATTGAAAATTCAAGTATGCTTTCCTCAGCGCACGGCCCAAGGCGGGCGTCGGGAACCCCAAACTGGCACGAGGGTCGTGCGGATGTCGTCGACATCCTCACTCGAGGGCATTCTTTGCACCCCACCGTCTTCCCAGCTGAATGTCTGTCTGCGCTGGCACCGCGTGGCCACGCAGAGATCCACAGATACAATGTGCATCTGTAAATGCTAAAAATAATAAAAAGTGCAACGATGTCAGCTTCTTTAAAACAATCCACATTGCTCTGTTACCATCAGAGGAGGGAGGTGTCAAGGGAGCTGGAAAAAAAACCTAACTGGAACAGTAGATTGCAAATTTCTCACAGCTTGCACATTACAGTGTAACTGTTCCCAAGGAGCCGAAAAGGGAACCTGTCTCTTACTGCTGCAGCAGTCAGGCCCTTCTCCCACGCAACTCTCCTGCCCGCACCGCATCCTCCTGCCCTCTCGACAGCCAATCTTCACTTAATTAAGAAGGGAGGAGGACGAAGGAGCAGAGAGCGCAGGGGAGGGAGGGGAGGAAAGTGAGCAGGAGCTAAGCACAGTCCTCAGGTTTGCGTGAACGATGCCTTCGCCGTAAACAACGGGAAGGAGGGTCAGCCAGCCAGCCCCCCTCCCAGGGCGACCAAGACCTGAGCCAGCCACAGTCCTGGTCCCAAAAGGAGCTTCAGGCTTGGAGTGAACGAGGGAGACCATTCAGCAGATCCACCCCAGAGTGGTTTGTTTTGGAACGTTTTCTTCTCTTTTTGGTTTAAAATGTCACTTTTTTTTTTTTGTTTCCTCTCTTCCTCCTATGCCTCCTCCTCCCCCCTAAAGAGAAGCCCCTTCCAGTGAGACAGGGCAGGAGCTGCAGGCGTGGTGGTTCCTGCAAGGCCCAGGAGGCACCGGTCACTTGTGACGCTGAGCCGTCTTCTTCCGTTTCCTCTTAAAGAAGCAGCAGCACCTGGGGCACAAAGGACAAGGCAAGTTAGCCCCACGCCCGGCACCCCGGGAAGGTCTCCCACCACCCCGGGCCTCCCTCCGCTCAGCCGCATGCAACAGCACCTCTGCGCGCCCAGCCTGAGGCCCAGACAGACCTGCCATCCCACAGGACGGTCGGCAAGGTCGGCAGATGCTGGTGGATGGCTGACACCACCAGCTGGCGGTGGTAGACCAGCAAAGGCAAGTAGCTATGCACTGGGGGGTCCTGCCGCCCAAAGGCTGTGGGCGACCGTGGGGCGCAGCCCCTGAGCACCGGGAGCCGGGCTGTCTCCCCCCCCCGAGGCTTGACTGGGGCAGGAACACCAAGGAGCCATCTGGGAACGCAGTAAAACAAGGATCCAGATGCTCCGCTCCCTCTGTCTGAACCCCGGAGGAAGCGGACTGGGACAGTAAGCCCTGGCTGCTCTTCCCAGCTATGAGACACACGGTTTTCACCACCGTTCACTAAGATGACAAGTTCCAAAGAGATCTCGGCTCAGGGACCAGGTTTCCTTACTGAACCTTTCACGATAACCAGAGCTTCCACCCTGGATAAATTATTCAGTGCCGATATGCGGAACCCCTGCTTCTTCCCCCATCCAATGCGAGGGAGGTGCACAGTGCTCGGGGATTAGGGGGAGCAAGAAGGATGGATAGTGGAGGCTGAGGTGGGGAGAAAATCGCCCATCGCAGCTGAACCATGAAGAGTGGTGGTTTCACTTGTGGGATACTCTGAAAGAAGTCACCCAGGTTTTCTAGTCCTGCTGGCTTCCTACAGAATTACTTGGCATTTAAGGCGTATCTACCTTCCTATCCTCAGCCCACTGTCAGGAATCCCCTGCACGGAAGAAAGGTGTTTGTTCTGTGCAAGTTCTGCTCCTGAGCTACGTGTCTTTCTCCTTCTGCTGTTACAGCCATCTCCAGAGAAGCCCGGGTGATGCTGAAAGACTACTTTTTCAGGCTGGTGGAAGGGATGCCTGGATAAGCAGCAAGAGCGGATGTGAGTATGCAAAGACCATTTTTTCCTACAAGCATCTTTTACCAACAGCCAGACAAAAAGCATTCAAAAACACTGTAACAACTTCTCAAAATTATTTTCCTTGAGTCCTTCATGGCTCTGAAATGTCGGCATTACACTTCTATCCTCTCAGAGCTGGAGGAGCAGATTCGTTCTCACTCGTACCCCAGAAGATGCTTGCCCCCGGATGCACGAGCCTTACTACGGGGTGCAAAAGCGATGGGTGACAACCCCCCCGCCATGAGCCAAGCCTGCCAGCACAGATCATCTGCTGGGGAGACCGAAATCCCCTACAAAATGGAAAGCTCAAACAGCCACAGCAAGAGGAGGGCCACCTCCCACCACACGTTACTCTGGCCTGCACAGACTAATGGCCAGGGGAAGTTTAATGTCCACGATTTGTCTTTAGGTTGCTAAACAGGCCCAGTTTGGAGGTGAGCCGAGAGAAAACGCAAAGCACTCGTCCTTGCAGGAACACGGGCTTAGAGTGACCTGTGACGACTCCATCACTACCCACCTAGCCTGACATTTGCAGCGTGCAGTCTGAAGCACCACCCAACCCAGGTTCCTGTGCATGGTTCCCCCCACCCCAGGGTTGGTCTTGCATTTTATTGTCCCGGGCCATCTGCCACCATCTCCTGCTTTAACCTGTCACAGTATTTCTCTCCCACAGCAGCCACCTTCCTTCATGACTTGGGCAATGGTGAGTAAGGGGGGGGATGGGACGTTATGGGGAGAGAGGATGGAAAATGCGTAAGTTATGATTTCACATGCAGTGGGTAAGGGAAGAAGAGGGCTGAGCAGCACTCATTTCCTTGGGCACCAAATGAAGGGAGCTGACTGACTTCTGGCTGTTTTCCCTTGTGACTGTCTTTTTAGGCTGTTACTCAGAGGTCCAGGGAAGGGTTCAGGAAAGGAAGTCCTGGCAGTTCAGACAGGCAGAGGCAAAACACCAAAATAAAAGAATAAGGCAGGCTGACAATTACAGAACGTGATCTCTCTGCATGCAGACAATGCCCAAGAGAACAGCCCCAGACTACGACATACAGAGAAGCCAGAGATGCCAGAGGTATTGGAGGCAATGCCTATGGAGAGCAGGGCAGAGGCGGTCAGTCTCCCATCCAACAAGGACATTCCTCGCCGCACACGGGCTTTGTCACCTCGCTCCGTAGCGATTCCCACCCATCAGCCCTCCCTGGGACCTACAAACTCCTCATCCAAGTCTCCACTTGGTCCCACGCTTACTGAGTACGTGGATTCCCCAATGGGCAAGGGAGGGAGGGAACACCTCCATGGGACACTACAGCTGCGGCTTCAAAACCCTGATAAAACAATACATATGTCTGAGCTGGGCTTGGACCAACGCTAATCCCAACCCCTCCGCCCCTTCTTTCCTGGAGAAGCCAGTTCACGTGCACCCTCAGCTGGTAGCTTCAGGGTTTTTGGAAAGGAGCCATCTCTCACCCACCCTCTCCAGTCAGGGGCTCTAGCTGGGGCTCTGTCACTAATGAGGACTCCATGGCCACGTCTTTCCATCCTCTAATGATACAGGACCTGGCCCATGCTTCTTCAGATGAAACTCTCTGAGGAAGCGACTGGCCCCCTCCCCTCGATACCCAGCGCAGGGTTTTCCCTTCGTAACCGTCTGCGTGAGGAATTCCTGCAAGACGCTCAGCAAGCCTGGTCCCGACTGCCCAACTCCATTAGACATCATCTGCTCATGGACGTAACAGTTTGGGGGAGATGGTAAGCCAAATAGAAAAGGATTAAAATCCATCTTTTGCATCCATCAGTTCAGAGATCAGCCAAATTGCTTGGCCTAATGCGGCCGCTCAGACATAGCCCACACCCTCCCCAATATTGCATGTGGTCCTCAGCACGGTCCTAAAATCAAAACAGCTCTGGGTTGGCTTTGACTTTGTGCCTTTTTAGGGTTTGGTCAGTTTGATTTTGCCAGCCCCAGTCTAGTCTGGTCCGCTCCCCCTTGCATGTGGACTGGAGAGAGGGACTCACCACAAGTTGAGCATTTTCAGGCAGCTACAGAGAGTGTAGAGAAAAAACACAGAAAGGAAGAAAGAGCAATTAGTTCACAGAGGTGGGATGAAAGCATGTCACTGCAGCCATGCAAACATGCAGTGCAGACTGGCAGACACACACCATGCCTGCCCGCCGCCCACCCCCAGCCCTCATACCACCTCTGCCCTTGCCATGGCGCCGCTGAGAACTGCCACGTTTTCCAGGGTCTTGAGGCCTCTGACAAACACCCCCTATTTTCCATGAAGGCACCGGCCCCATGAGGCTCTTATCTGGGGCTGGGATCAGAAAGGGGCTCAGGGCCACCAGGAGAGGAATCTGCTCTTGTCCCCTCCAGCTCCAGCAGCAGAAGGGCCAGATCTGCGCCTGGGACCGGCTCTTCAGCGAAACCCACTGCCGGGATCAGGAGCTTATCTCCAGCGTACCCCAAAGCAGAAGCATTTGCATAGCTCCTCTGCCTGCCGGGAGTGCCAGGGAAAGACCTTTCTGCTATTGCATCTTGTCTCGAAGCACAGAGCCCCAGCTCCAGCTCCTTCTAGCTCTTTCTGGCCCACTTTACTGCACACCAGACTCCAAAAGTCCTTCGCCCTCTGCATATATCTGAGGGGATTTATGATCACAGGTGCAAGGGAAGATGAAGTCAGCCCTCCCTGTGGCAACAGGAACGAAGTGGACTACACTTGGGAATTACAAGACACCTCAAACCTGTCAGTGCAAAGCCCATGCTCTGCTTCCCAGCACCTCCAAAACCGATCTGGGACCACACAAACAAGGGCTGGAGGGAGACAGAACAGTTCCACGTGTCACGAGACACGGCTTGTGCAGCACAGCCCTTGCACACTCCTTTTCACCTGTCTTGACATCTCCCCTCTACACGTGTGTGGGGTCTGGACCCTGGCCTCACTGAACAAGGCGCTGCAGAAATAGGCTGAAGGTGGTCTTATCTTAAAAGTTGGCTCTTCCTTGCATTGGGTTGTTTTATTGGTAACTGTTAAGGGTGGCAATTGCCCCATCCTTCCGAGGGGCAACCGCAAGCCACATGCCCGGGGGGACCCACTTCAGTTTGACCAAGACAGAGCCTGTGATGACAAACTGGTGGTCTCTGCAGGCCACTCTACCCATATCTAAGAGGAATATTGCCCAATCCGCAAGTTTCGCCTCAAGATCTCCCCCATCCCGCCGTACTTGATGAGGAGCCTGCACCAAAACCAAGGCTCACTCTTTTGGCTGGGAGGAGAAAATGTATCTGTTGCTCGGGCACGTTGCTGCCAGGATCACACCCAGGCCAGCTACCAGCGAGCAAGATCACATGTAAGCGCTTCCCAAGGGACAGAGGAATAGACAGCAGAAGACCTTCAGGACAACCAGCACTGGCTTCAGACTGACGCATACCTAGGGACCTCTTCCATCAACATTCCCTTTCTCACGCCTGCCAGTTTTCTTCTTCACCCTCCCACAAGCCATTCCTAACAGAAGTTCCCACAAAGCTGAGACAAACAACGTGGGACAAGCGACACCAGTGTCATCCAGTCAAATTGTAACCAGGCAGTTGGGCAACGTCACAGCACCAACGAGTTCAAAGGCAGCCCCGGGGCCTATTTACCCCTCGCACGGGGAATGTCAGGATTACACTGTGACCTGCTAGGGTCCTGGTCTAGTTCAGAGACAGCGAGAAGGTCCCATGTTGAGGATCATGCAGAAGGTGACATGATGGTGCCAGATGCAGCATGTGTGCAAAGGAGGCCAAAATGGTCAAAGCAGCAACTTTGTACATCAGTTCTCACTCTTGACCACAAGCTACAGAGGAGAGGTCAGCTCAGAGGGAGATGCTTCTGGTTTCTCTCACTCAGCTTCCGTTGCGCTGGACCAAGAGAATTCACAGAGAGAACTACCCGTCCCTGCAAGAGTTACTTCAGGACCATTCCGGATACCTGGCATCCACTTCTTGCAGCCAGAAATAAAGTGTTAACTTTCAGACCAACAATCTCTTCACTGAGCTGTGCTCAAGCTACTCCTACGCTCTCAGCACGAGAGTACAGCGCGTTCTCCTTTTGGAACAGGGGACGCTCACCGGGATTCCTGAAATCAATTCACATTATTTCGGTATTCGTGCTACTGTCTATCTTGCAATACATGCTCTGAGTAAGAGTTACATTCTCCACCCATGACAAGTGTAAAAAAGAAGCAGCAGCAGCACTGAAGGCACCATGCACAAAAGCAGCAATATGCAAGGAAAAGGGCATGGGACACGAGCATTGAGTATTTCACCACGGGTAAACATCCCCACTCGTTTCCCAGGAGGAGGATTAATGACCACACCAGTGGAAAGCCTGTTTGTAAAGCAAACGTACTTAGCTTCCTCCACCACCTCCACCTCTGCCTGCGCTGTTATTGGTGCGTTGGAGTGTGCCCCCGTCGGGTCGTCCACGTTCAGCTCCCCGTTGGTCGAGCTAACCACCTGAAACACAAATGAACACCCTGTTAACGAAGCCCCCTTGCACGTCTCCACCTCTCCACCCGCCTAGACAAGAGATGCTGTAGGAATGGGAAATCTGCAGAATAACTTCCATTTGCTCCTGTCTCTTTGCACCCTCTTAGCAGGCTGTCAGGTTCCTTGGATGCCTTTGAATCATGTGCCTGGTTTGGAGAGACCAGCTGGTTCATCCCAAGCAGAACAGCGTGCAGGGGACTGTGTCCGTGTTCACTGATCTACACTCCTACGCCCAGCACGGGTCTTGTGTCTTTGGGAGGCTATGCCACTTTGGGAGGCTACGCCACTAGTATGAAGACTAACTGACAGTCCTATATACACACGCAAACTGTTATTATGTTGATTGTTTTCTCCTGACACTTTTACAGGCAAGCGACTCAGTCCTGTTGCCTGCCGGTACCGCACGAAGAAGTCACTCCAGAGTCACCAGAGTCTCACTCCTTACACAGTCCTCACCCAAAAGCTATTGATACGGTCTCTCATCTCTTTTCGCTTCACAGCTGACATTATGACTTACTTCAGCATTTCCATTATAGGGATGACCATCCAGATCCCCAGCTGCCAGCAGCTCTGCATTTGCCAGGAGAGCACATAATTTTCTGGATAATTGATCATTGCTCTATTGCCACAACAACCTCCAAAGAAGCCTGTATGAGACCGAAGTTTGGCCGGCTCTTTCGCACTCCATCTGGAAGTTAGGACAGGCTCCTGTGCGTTGCTGTCAACACCTGGATCTGCTCCAGGGTCCAGAGCTGTAACGAAGCGTGGCTCCCATCCCACTCCACCTCTTCTTCACCTTTCTACAAGGTAAAAGGAGTATCTCCCATGGGGGTGATCAAGGTGCTACCCAGTATTCCTGGTCGCTCTGGATGACCTAACCATCAGAGGTGAAGGGAAGGAAGCCACTGAAGCAGATGTCCTCTCACTATTAAGTACATCTATCCATGTTCGTTTTGAATACTTAAGTTCTACCAGCAACTGCTGTTTCTGCAGATCAAGTCCCGTGGCCAGTCTCTGCCAAGACAGGTCAGGACTCAGCTCATGTGGTTTTCAGAGCCCTCCTCGAGTGACAACCCCTTGGGTTCTCTTCACACCCCGCTTCCCAGATTCATCACACTGTAGGCCCACCCAGGTTCTCCAGACCCTCACACTTCCCACACAACTTTGCAAAGCGCTAGCACTTAATCGTGCTCTTCCCAGTGATCTTCCCACACTTTCTCCAGCTACTTGTTAAATTTCATTTTACAAAAGGCTTTGATTTTCCTCCTCTTTTTTTATGTGCTGCCACTCCATTTTGATGTGGCAAATTCAACCATTGCCTTAAAGGAAACAGCCACTTGAAGCTACTGACCTCCCAAGGGTTCAGCATGAGCGGGGGCATCTGTTGAGAAACAATTTAAGCATCTGCAGCCCAGCAGCCATGCACAGTAGAAGATTTCCTGTTCTTAGCTGCAGATAAGCAGAATTTTAATGCTTACGGTGACACGCACAGGCTTGTAAACTGCTCAGGTAGGCAACCCTCCCAGTCCAATTCAGACTAGGACTGCCTTATTGCTGTAACTACTCTGGCAGAGCACTGTTCGTGGGGAGACACAGCTCATGCTGCCTTGGCCCAAGGAAACTATTCCCCTTACATAAAAAAATATGAATAAAAACACCTACTCTGTACTTACTGAGTGCTGAATTCATAAAATCACAGAATGGTTTGGGTCGGAAAGGACTTTTACAGATAATCTAGTCCAACACCCCTGACGTGGGCAGGGACAGCTTTCACTAGATCAGGGTGCTCAAAGCCCCGTCCAACCTGACGTTGAACACTTCTCCAGTTTACTGTCTGCTCATGTCTGAGATCAAAGCTATACATACATTAGCTCCTCCTTATCTTTCAATTTCTCTGCTACTCAGAAAAATACTTTCAAATAAAAAAACAAATGTGGCTAATCAAGCCAAAAAATCATTGAATCCAACCAAGTATCAGGAATAAGTAAATTTTCAATCTAATCTGCATTTCACTTAGTGGCACCCTGCACTTCCCGTCTCCTCAGCTCGGCTCTGTCCCACTCCAGGCACTAATTCCCATTTCACCAGAGCCAATTTTCAAAGTGTTGTGTCTGGCACCAGAGCCAGCTCTCGCAGGCAAACCTCCGCAAAAGAGGTGACCTCACCAGCAATATTAGACAGTTCTTGTTTGCTTGAATGACTCTTGCATCTTCTCTCTAGCACGTCCAGCCATCTTACTCTGGCAGTAGTGCAAGAAAACTCCCCTAGCGAGCCTGAGTGACAACCAGAGGCAGGTATGGTTTCATAAACAGAAGCGGTCTTTTCAGGAATTAAAAAACTTAGCTGTAGTGCCACCTTTAATGCTGTCTGGCACTGTCGCGCATCCTCTGCTCATCCACCTTTCACAGTGCAATCACCCAGAGATCCAACTTGCAGCCACCATGCCTTAGACTTGTGCTGGTGCTGTTCTGTCACCGGATCCAAAATTAAAATGCAAATGCACTGGGGAGCAAGAGAACAGGGTCACCACACCCTGCAACTGCAGCAACAGCTCAGCCTGTCTCCCTTCCATCCGGAGGGAGAAGTGGCTGTGCAGCCTACTCGCACCAGCCATCCCTGTGCATTTCTCCAGTCTGACACCCTTAGATTTCCATTAAGCAGGAGGAATTTGACCAGAACCTCACCTATCAAGCCTGAACTGGAACAGCTCAACTGTTTTCTTAACATTAATGGGGTTTATATACAACAAACCCTATTTCAGCTGCTTCTTACTACCTCAAAGGATCCCCAAGCTGGGGATAAAGGGTGCTTTATAGACCAGACCTGCTAATATACACTCCTTTCTGTGTTCAATTTGACAAATCTGAGTTCAAAATAGCTCTCAGAGGAAAAGCTTCATTGAAGTGGTAACAGCAGCGATGTTGGCCATCACAGCTTGGGTCCCACAAAACCATGGCTTGAGCGTTACGTACAGGACAGGACCAAACCGGCCTGTGAAATCGCTCTCCTGACCACGATGTTGCTGCAATTTGAGGAGAATTCAGGGGATTTAACACTAATTCTCGCATCAAGGCCGTACACATCAGGAGAAAGAGGTACCTGTACTGATCCTCCGTGCCGATCTGCAGCCAAATGAGATGTCAAGTACGAGGTATTTGTCTGCCGGCTTGGCTGGATCTCCCACTCCCCTCGGCGATCTGACGCCTGCTCACGAGTTCAGAAGCACGAGAGAAACAGAGAGAGGGCAAAAGGTGAATGAGGGGAAGAAATAAAAGGGTATTTGTTAGTGAGTTAGTTTCTTTGCAAAAAGCAAGGCATTTAAACTTTTAGCTGGGCTACAATTTCTCTTTACCAAGTGCACCTCATACTTTACTTCAGCGGTGTCTGCAGTAATCCACTGCAGGAGTGGATTTCTTCTCCTCTAGCTGCTAAATGAAGAGAAAGCTCAGATCTATTCAAGAAGTTATTTCTTTACACGGCTTCATTTCCATGGGTTTCAGCATAGAAATAAACACACTGACAGCATGTTTAACTACATCTGTCAGGTCACACACACCAGAGCACTTGGCATGGCAGCAAGATTGGATACACAAGCTCGACCTCCCTAAAATACGTATTTTTTTAACCCAAAGTTGCAACATAAAACAAAGCCACGTTTTATTTCACCAAAAGCCAGTTCCACACACTGATTCACCTGTACGGTGCAGAAGGAAACATCCACCACACCTGCTTGACTGGGGAGAGGGTTGGTGGTTTTTTGGTTTTCTGCAGAAAAGTAGATAAGAAACTTTCGCTAATAGGTTCTTCTTTATCCCCAACAGATGCAAACTTTAGGCAATTAAATTATTAGAATTTTATTTGTTTTATTAGAAGAACCACTTTGCACTTGCATGTGAAGCTCCTCACAGGTCACATCCAGCATTCAGCTAAGACCCAGGAGGATCTCAGTGCACCTAAACCCAACCGACCAGCTGGAGGAACACTTCCTAAGACTGGGAAGCATAGGACAAACAGGTAGATCTGAGTTGGCCTCAGGCCAACAACAGAGGATGTAGTCAAGCCTGAAGTGACCGAAGGGACACATTTAAAAGGTGTCTCCCTGGACACCATATAAAAAATTCAAGCAAATGTTTCAAAGCTGAAGCACAAATTTGAAAGAAGATTGGACAGAGCAGCAGAGTCCCCCCAGCGCGCACACACCTGGCAGGAGGGATGGTGAACAGAGACACCATGGACCTGGCCAGGAAACAAGAGGCTCAAGCAAATAAACATCAAGTTATCATCAGCGAAGCTGAAGGAACTAACCAAAGAGAGGTGCACAGGCCCTGCCTTTCCCCAGCACTACTTTGTGTTACTCCCTGCAGCCACGGATGATGAGCCCAAGCCCTGGTCTGAGCAAGAGAGAAGCCACAGGGCTCAGTGCCACTGTAAAAAAAAAAAAAAAAAAGGAAAGAAAAAAGAAAAAAAAAGACCACAAGCAGCTCCACATAGGAGAAAGACTCCAGAAACCTTTGAATAAACTTAAACACTAACTAGTAAATTGTCACTCAACTAGAATAGGATACATGCAAAAGGGAAGCAGAGTAAAAAAAGAAGTCTCCTGGCATTTTATAAAACATTCACTATCATTCCCTTTGCACGTGACCTCTGACTTCCTCCCGGAGTGACCCACAGTGCTGCTCCTCCTTCCAAGCAGGCACCAAATCCAGTTCATAGGTACTATTTCCCTAGAGGTGGTCTTGTCCAGGCTTGTCCTATTAAATCTTCTTATTACACGTTCTTCCTGTCAGCCTGAGACGCTGCTTACACTTTTTGTACTTGGTGACATTCGAAGGAGAAGCACTTCCCTTGGAATATTTTTTTAATTGCTGCAAGTCACAAGATTATGAACAACTGGAGAATTTAAATGCAGGTTTTAAAAGCTAGTAGAAAACAGATCCTGAGTGCTGCTTCTTCCAAAGCACTATGCCATCAGGTCGCTTGGCTAGCCCAGGCGATGAAGTAGTACCATGCTATGTCAACGTTAGGAGAAGCACCCTTCTGCCTAGGAGCCTGGAAGCAGCTTCTAGGGAAGACTTTAGCAGCCACAAGAGCCAAATTTTTGTCTTTTAGCTCTACAGCCAAGTACGTGATAAACTGGTTCTGAAGCAGGCTTGAGCTGAGCCAAGCCACCCAAAATGCAACCCAAGCAGTGACACTGAGGAAGTGATGCCCGTGAAATTCGAGAGCACCAAGTTCCCGTTAACACTCATCACTTTCCTACCAGCTAACAAACTGCAAGATCAGACTGGCATCTAAAGACAGAGGGGGCAGGGCTCACCCATCTTTCACAGTTAAGTATCTTCACTTCCTAGAGGAAAAGGCTACAAAAAGATCACTCTCTCATCAGCATCTTTACTGGGAACGAAATATTATAAAAAAGAATCTGCAATTATTATACCCAGGAAGAAAAATAAGGCAATTAACTCTTGAGATCAAGGCAGTTACTTGACCGAAACCCATGCCTCCAATTCACTGCTCTAGATGTTTATTTTTTCTACTTTTTCCTTTAGAGAAATCGTTTGCTTAAAAGGAACATCCCTTGGAATGTTATGGCGAGAAGAAACTGATTTTCCCTGCATATTGGGAATATTAAATAATTCAGCATCCTAAGTAATGGTTAGGTTAAAAAAAAATGACAAAAGCTGCCACGCAATACAGTATCAAGACTATTCGATAGGCTCAGAAGAACAAGGACTGAAGGCTGCCTGCATAATATTTTGGGAATAGGACAGATTTCTTTGGGCTCTGTACTATAATTTGTGAACTAACGAGCTTGAAAATGAAGCCAGGCGTCATTGTCCATTAAAGGAAACAAGATGCCTCATACGTACACAGCGTGAAGGTCTGTTGTCAAAGCGGACAACTAGAGACTGCCACCCAAAAAAGGGGGGTTAATGCATTAATCAGGCAATATATTAAAGCAGATTATTTTACTAGTACTCACAAACCAGTCCACACTAATCAGCATGCATAAATACAGTACTGCACACGTGCTTCAAACAATCCAGCTTCCTACAAGCAACACTTCTAACAAGGGGTATTCATCCTGATTGTAGCTGATGGCTTTAGATGTATTCTAGTGTACATTAGTGGCTCTACCATTCAGAGCCCAGCTGCATGGAACAAGGAAAGCTGAGCCCAGACAGGTTATTACATCTCACTCTATTCTGCACCCACGAACCCCAGCTCGCGTGAGCTGAGTGGGTGCAGAGAAGGCAGACAAGGAGCTAGAATGGCACACAGCGGTTAGAGGAGCAGAGCGAGCCCAGAACCACTCACTGGGAAGTAAGAGCACCAACAGCTCTAGCTAGGAGCCGGCAGTTGGAGATCTACTGAACTTCTGATCAGTTCTGTTAATACAGAAAATCCAAACTCTCAACAACAACAAAATATTACAACTAGAAAGGAAAAAATGGGGAAATTCAAATTAAAAAACTGGCAGTTCATCTGGACCATCATGCCCAGCCTCCCCAAGGGACCCTACCCTGCCAGACCTTTATGCTCTGCAACACTCACACCTTGAACTGGACACCCTGAGAAGGATGTATTGCATGTACACAGGACACGCACATCCTTATTGCAGCCGCACGGTCCATGGGAAGAGGGCACCTGGGGGCAGGTTGCCATTGCCACAACTGTTGGTCTACTCCATGGTCCATGTGCTATGAGTAAAAGCACCCAAAAGAACATGGTTGGCCAGGTAGGTCAGATAGTCTGAGCAGGCTGGGTAATTGAGTTAAACAGCTTACCCGCAAACTTCAGAAAAATGACCCATTCCAAATTGTACTCCACTTGGTTCACGATCCCGAGGAATTCCACTGGCCAATACAGTATTTCAGCAATCTGTTGCTTTGACAAAATTCTGCTCAAATCACAATCTCTAAATTAAGCAGGAATTGTGCTTGCCATGACCAATGCAAGAATTGGCCCCAGCCACCTCTAATGGCATGCGGTTTCTGCTTCTCCGGTCCAAGAGGAATTCAGAGAGGTGACGAACAATGCGGCACTGCTGAAGCAGTTGTGAGCAACGCACCTGATTGCGAAGGGCCTGCTGCGATGGTCGGTCCCTATGGACGTGGCTGTCTCTTGTTACTGCGGACGTCCCAGAATCTACATGAACGGATCCCACTGGAGTAGGCTGGAAAGCAAGGCGTTCGTTAGGATGAAGCCAATGCTGAAGATGCCTCTCTCTCTCTCTCTCTCAACACATGCATGCACAAACCTAACTTGTCAGGCTGGCTCCCATCAGGTAGACCAGGAAAACATCAAAACACTGCCCAAAGGTACTGACAATAACCAAGGAAAATTACATATAAAATCCCCATGATTTGATGGACATGTGATTTGATGCTGGACACCAGCACCAAACGTCTTGTATAAAAATCAATTAAAAAGATATAGTTAGATATCTGTATCAGTGTCAGATCACAGTTAATGTGTCTCACAGAGGATTACTACAACTGAAAATATACAGACTTGTTTTCCTCATCTCATCGTCTTGCCACTTCTAAAAATCAGGCTTGCATAGAAACAGGACGTGTTAAAATTAAAGCTTCATCTGCTCTATTCTCACCGAAGTCATAATCCATGCTCACAACATCAAAATCTCCATAGCAACCACTGCAGTTGTCAGCAATAGCATGCTTGTCTTACAAGGTGCTTTTTATCAATTGCCTTTGTAATTAAACAAAAATGAGGAGGAAAGTCATGATTCACAAAGGAAATGATTTCTTACGAAGATGAACTGTTTGGGGCACAGTAAACATTGGTAATGCTAAATATAGTTGGGTCAGTAAATCACCGGCAACGGTACCAAGTCTAGCACTGAAGGCATTTGATCTGGCACCAGTGACAACTAATTTACTGATGCCTTTGCCATTGCCGGTGTGTAGTGACTGGCCATTAGCAAGAAGGCTATCAGCAAAACGACACAAAACACAAGCGACAGGCAGCCAGCTGAAGAGCTTTAGACTTTTCTATCAGATTTCCCCATGACACATCTTTTGGCCAAGGTCTTCTTGAGTATAAATGGCTTCTGACAATAGAAGTGACGCAACGAGATCATGATTATGGTCCATCTGATGTCATGGAACTACTAAACAGAGCTTGGTTACTCCCACATTTCCTTGCCATGTGCTGTAAAGAGCTGGTTCAGCCTCTGGAGTAGCGTAAGCCCCAAGATCTTTTGAGCTCAGAACTGGTTTGCTGCTACTATTCATTGAGCATCTATCAGTGCCCTGCCTAGATCTCCCGTACGTCTCGATGAAAACTCAACCATTGTAGAGGTCTTCCACCATTCAGCGCTGAGGTAGCAAGTATGCTCTCTTGCTTCAAGATGGATGTCTTCAGATATTGGTCTCAAATCCTGCGCTAGACTACAGGAAATTAAGTCTAGTCATGTTCATTGCCAGTGGGAAAATCAGGTTTGAATGCCTCACCAGGGCAAGCCCAAAGAGGTGGGAAGGGGCCTTCCGCCCCTTAGGGAAACTTCAAGGCACTGCAAGAACCCCCTGAACACGTCAGGACATCTCACTAGCTAGAGAACAGAAGTGAAAGATTTGATCCTAAGCTCACTGGCATTAATTGGGATTATCAAGAACAAAGAGCCAGCTGGTAGGGAAGCAGCACCTGGAAGACAAGGCACTACATTTTGCAGGGACAACTTACAATTGGCCTGCCGACCCAGTCATAGGCGTAGTCAAAGGTGTAGCCTTTCTTTTCAAACAACTCTGTGAAGATGGTTCGTAAATAATCGTAATCTGGTCTCTCAAAGAAGTCTAATCGCCGAACATAACGGAGGTACGTGGCCATCTCCTCTGTTGGAAAAGGGGAAAAAAGCAGCAGCATCAGTTCTGCTCACACATGAGCTCTGTCACTTACAACCCTCTCAGAGCTGACACACACACTAGAAATATGCTTTTCAATTAACTCCAACGAGGCTTGCCCATGGCACTAGGCTCAAAGTTGGTGCTTAAAGTTGGGCTGAGGGCCAGCTCACCAGCGTCACGAGTTGTCCAGGCTCCGCTAAGTTCAGCTGAGCCACGCGGATTGACAGAAGCTGAGGATATCCAACAAGTCTTCACCCTCAGTGACCTAGTCAACAGTCTTTTATTGCTAGGTGAATCTCACTCAGCTTTCCAGAGCCCTCCTGCTCTGCCCAAAGTCTAATAATAGTCTGCTTTTGTTCTGAATCTTCTGAATGACTTGTTATAAACCAAGGTCTGTGTTTTAGCATTGAGCATTGTGCTGTGAGAGAACTGTCTGGGCTGCTGGTGCTACCTCTGGCTTTTCCTATAAAAGCAGTGGTTTTTAGCAATAGTCCACAATGCAAATCAATTCAAACACTTCTCAAGCAAAGATGGAAGTCCCACCTCTCCTCCTGGTGCTGATCCACCTCAAAACTGAGTTCCACAACTAGTTTTATTCTATACATTTCTATAAAAACAAACACTAAAACACACTGTACAATAAATGCCAACTCACTGAACCTGCCAACAGGATGCTCATGTGTATGTCTGCTCATACAGACAGTTAAAATAGCCACAGCGATTTCATCCGGGGAAGGAAAGCAGGAGATGTTGGTGGGCACCCCGTGACACCCCTGAGCTCCAGCAACAACTAGGATCTGGCTGCCCAGAGCACTGTGCTGCCCGACATCATTACATCAGTCAGAGCCTTGAATATTCAAAACGAGACTTTGAAGGGGAGGCTCCAACGTTAATTTATCTGGTGCACACAGAACAGTGTGTTTTAAGCTAATTAATTGCATTCATGCGTCTGGGTCGTACTTTGCATGCATAGAGAACTGAGCCCTGGTCACTCATGTCCTGCCCCTTCCCAGCTCTCCCTTGGCTCACGCCTAAGCCGAGGTAGGACATTTGAGCAGAGCTCAGTACGAGGCGCGAATCTGTGCACTGCAGATACACCAGCATGGTTTTTGCCTTTAGCTAACAAAAATAAGAACAGCATTGCTTATCGATACTTAACTCTGCCTGTGGCTTGCAGCTTGCAGTCACATAGAGGTAAAAGAGGAAAAAACAGAGAAGAAAGGTAATCCCCTCTTCCTGCTAATATCTCTGAAAGGTGGAGGACCAACAGGTTTCAGGTGAGCAAGGAATAGAAATAAGTTCTTTCATCTCCCTTCAGCCCAGACCTGCAGGTGTGACCAAGCTCTGGGGAAGGAGTATTGGGGAAAAAGATGAGAACAGCCAACCTGAAGCTGTTCTGCTTGGAACTGGGTGGATTTTGGATGCAAATACAACTGGGGAATTAGCATAATTTGAGTGAACAATGATTCCCTTCCAGGCTGCTGCTCTTCACAGTGGGAAAGAACCATGTGACACAACGGCTCCTACAGGAATGGGGCCGATCACGGGGACCTGGGTGCTCTCCCTGGTATCAGGATTTCAAAAAACACCAAAAAACCCCCACTCTGTGAAGGCCATGGGGTACCTGGGGGAGCTTTAACTTTGTACTCTGCTTTCCTAGCTCCAAGGTGGACTTTTGTTTAACTGGAGAAAAGGTGTTGAGCTTGCCTAGAAGCACATCTTCAGTAATACTCTCCTTAAAACTGCTGTCAGAAGGTGGAATTCAAGGACAGACACATCATCCCATCTTCTAAGCTGGCCACCTACAATTTTAACACCTGTAAAACCTTCCATTTGGAAAAGAATTAACTCAGTAGATCCAACACAGTCACTTGGGAGAGGGAAAATAACAAGGCCCTCTTTTGGAAGGAAGCCAAGAAGCAAAGCAGGAACACGAGGCACTTGAGCATTGTGCAGCCTCCTTGATGAAAAGAGTTACGCTCATTTTAACCCACAGCCACAAGCTCTCAGGCCCCACTAATTTATAGCGGCAGCTCCAGATGTCTGCCAACTTGAGGAACAGGATAATGGATACACATCATCCAAATACTTTCTGCCAGAGGAGGTCAGAACCATTGTATTTAACAAGGTATATCCAGCTGCACTCAAATGGTGCCATCAGGGCTTTACCTGGAAAGTTCTCACAGAGAACTTCAACCGGAGTGTTTCTCTTTGTGTCCCCAATCTTCTGATACCTCTCTTTTAAGGTGTCAGCCTGTAGCGCACAAAGACAAAACAGTTGTGGAGAAAGAGTTCAACCATGTGATAAACGACATGCTGTACGGGAAGAAAAACAAGGTATTTAATACCAATTCTGGGTGGTATCAGAAGATGTTACTTGTAACTGAACTGCATCTTAGACTACACTAGTAGGAATACTGTCTTACCCTATTGTAATTCTCACTATACATTTTACGTGCTATCGGCAAAGAATATCCAGGGACACATTCAAAACATCTTCAGTACTTGTAGGGAAGGACACTTGTTAGTGTCTTATAAGGCTAATTTCTTATCAGCCGAGTCCTGAGGACCGTATAGGAAAGCTTTCATGGGACAAGAAAACAAAGCTGCATATACTATGATTGCACATCAGTATCCTGTCCTAGGCTTAGAGCCATCGGCAACCAAAAGGCCTTCATAAATAACTGTAAAAGTAGATAAATTGCAATGGCAATTTGGGTTTTATTGTGTATAATAGAATGCCACCACATAGATAAGTAGTTTACATCAGTCACACTTCTCCCAAATCCCATGCTACTCCCATACGGCCTCTCCTTTCACCCTCAAACTGTCTATCACTTAGACAGTTCTGATTACACATCTGGTCATCAAGAAAATGAAACAATTTTCAGTTAGATTTCCCACCTAAATCCCCTCTGAAGCAGAGAACTCTGCTCCCGTTGGCACCTAAGAACGGGTTTTATTGCCTCCATTTCAAATTATGCCAATTAGACCTGGCAGCAGCATAATTAGCATTGTAAGATGTTCTCTCAAGACGTTAGCACTGACAGTATAGACCAAAAGTGTAAGCTGAGGAAACCTAGAAGAGTGAAGATGCCGTATTTTAGACCAAGCTGAAGAGTCTGTGTTTGTTCTGGAGCTAAAGAAATGCAGGACTTCAACGAGTCAACTAATTCTTATCAAGTTCAGCACTGAACTGAGGAAATCTTGTAGAATCTTATGAGGAGCGGCTGAGGGAACTGGGGCTGTTTAGCCTGGAGAAGAGGAGGCTGAGGGGAGACCTCATCGCGCTCTACAACTGCCTGAAAGGAGGTTGTAGCGAGGTGGGGGTTGGTCTCTTCTCCCAAGTAACCAGCGATAGAACGAGAGGAAATGGCCTCAAGTTGCGCCAAGGGAGGTTTAGACTGGACATTAGGAAAAACTTCTTTACTGAAAGAGTGGTCAGGCCTTGGAACAGGCTGCCCAGGGAAGTGGTGGAGTCACCATCCCTGGAGGGATTTAAAAGACGTGTAGATGAGGCGCTTAGGGACATGGTTTAGTGGGCATGGTGGTGTTGGGTTAACGGTTGGACTTGATGATCTTAGAGGTCTTTTCCAACCTTAATGATTCTATGATTCTATCTTACCTAAACCTCGAATTATTTTGGAATAATTTACAGGATTAATTTAAAGCAGATGCGTTCAACTAAACCAGAAACAAAATACGTAATAGAATAACACACACTTACAGAGGTGTGAACTTAAAGTCAGAGAGATTCTGATTTCTTTCACAATCACTTGCATGCTTGAAAAACCTTTTCTTTGCTTTTATGAGTTGTCGCCAACATTTCTGGCATGTCTGATAAGGCTAAGCTGAGACTAAGTCTGGATAGATGGTGACAAAACAGCTTAACAAGGTCTACGACGCAAGCCACTGCCACTGACCATAGCAGCACTCTGCTGAGCAGCTTGCGAGCCCAAAAGCTTGTCTCCTTTTTCCAACAGTACTAACAGGTCTAACAGGAGTTATTGTCTTCATTAATAAACCTTCTCCTACCCTGATCAAATTTGATCCCTTCACTCACTGCAATTCCAAAGTTGAACACAGTAGCTTAAACATCGGAAAAGTGATGGAGAAGTGAAGATGCAACTACCAACAGCTTCAGAGCCAGCAAATGACTTACTACTAGCTAATTCAGCTGACGGATGTTTGCTGCAGTTGCCATAACTCAGATGCTTGCAGCCCTCCACATTGTACATGACATTTCATAAACTTCTAAGCACTGAGTGTCCAGTGTCTCTGGAGGGAAGCCAAGCTCAATACTTTTGCCAGAAAACCAGTTTTTCAAGCTGAAGTCCATCTGCATGTCTAAAACCATCAAACTGCTCCCGTTATAAACACGTTTCACAGATGCAGCTGGGGGACTGTGTGCCGTGACTGGAATTTCATAAACAACCACTCTGTTCCAGTCGCACTCCAGCTCAGGGCAGCTTCATGTTACAGCAAAGCTGCTCCAAGAGCTCAACGGCCTTCTCATTGCCGTCCCTGTCCCAGCTGCTCACCTGCCTCTGCTGAATCTTCTCTCCAGAGTTGTACCAATTCAGCTAAGCTAATGGTAACTTGAAGTGACAGGTAACATATTTCTGTCTTAAAATCTTTCCTGTAGGTAAAGCTAACACCTTGTCGTTAGACTTCAAGGACACAAAGGAGAGGACAGTGTTTCTGGCTGGATTTTGCAAATGTTTTCCCCATCAGATTCTCATTTGGGCAGAGACCAGACAAAGTTTCAAAGGGTAAAACCTAAAGCTCAAACCTACCTTCAATCCTTGCCAGGGCAGGCTGCCTCGGAGGAAATACATAAACATATGGCCGAGGGCTTCCAAGTCGTCTCGACGACTTTGCTCTAGAACAGAAGAGATGACAAATTAATGCTGCAGCTGCGGAAACGGATCTGAGATCTGATCAGTAGCCATACGTATTTCTGATGTAAAGTTATCCCAGGGAAGTTCACTTGCTGCCTGTAGCTCAGACCTTGAGCAAAAATACCTAGAACCTGTTACAAAAAAACATAAAATACGTAAAGAAAAGATCAGCTATAAGGCATGAGATAACACAGGAGCTGTAAGACCTGCTGCCCAGCCTTACACAGAATGCATAAGAGGTGGAAGTATTAATCGCACAGTAATAAAGCAGTTCCCAGTTCTTCTCTGGACTGCCAGTGCCGATGGTGCAACTGCGATGTGGTGCTGGATTATGTTATTTCCTCTGAACTACACAGGAACAGGCAGGGGACGCTTGCAACCAGCTGCAGGGAACTACCATGTTGCACAGCGCCAACCCTTTCCCAGTCGCTTCTGCAGCTCATCACATCAGAGCAGATCAAAAACAGCTCCTTCTAGCACTGCTTTTCCTTGTGAAATACTTGCTGCTGTTGCCATGCAGATGTTATGACTATAACTGAGGGGGGAAAAAAGGGGCCTCAAGCCAAAGGAAAAAGCATCCTTAAAATAATATACCAAAACGTATCAAAAAACCCAAGGGAGAATACAAGACAGAACACCAAATCTGGAGCACAACAGCACAGGACTGCCGCTGTGCTGGGCTGCATCACGCAGTCTTGGGTTCACTGAGCACGCAGACCAATTTGATGCAATCTCCCCTCCTCCGAATCTCCACCTGCAAGCAAGTAACGTGCTCCATAGCCACAATCCGGAGCAGATCTAGTCATGCAGCCCACACGCCACGACAAACTGTGTGTGAGCTGTCCCTGATGCTGCATTATCTGCAAGAGGAAAAAAAGGCAGCGCTTTGCACAGCATGACTCTCCTTCAAAAGCAGCAGCAAATTTAACCCTCAAAAGATGCTGGGGGTGAGAACACTCAGCAGAAGGGAACCAAGATGACAGTTCCTGCAGGTTACCCTGATACAGCTGTAAAAAGGAAAAAAAAAGAGAATGTACTGGGTAATTTAGTGCAATGATGCAGATGAACTTCTCGGGAAGATGGTTGAGTGCACTCACCTTTCAGAAAAATTGCCATCAATTTTTTTTGCTTGCTTTATTTTGCTCGGTCCAACTCCACCTGGGCTGGCCTCACCATCAACCCCACGAAACCCCTCTGGGCAGAGACAGGCCCCCGCGCAGCTGGTAGGCAACCTTCCCCTCCTCAAATACACCCGCCCAGAACTGACACTTCCCCTGCACGAGCCACAGCATGAGCTGCAAAACCTGCGGGGAAATGGGTCTGAAAGAAAGCACGTGGTGTACTTCAAACACAAGCAGATCTTCTTTTCACATCCACCTGCAGAGCACATCCCCGGCACCAGCAGTTCCAGCGTGTGTTCCCACCGTGGCTTCTCATTCCTCCATCCCTTCCTGACTATTCACCAGGTTTTCCAAAATTAGAAGCTGGGCCCATCCCTCCTTACTCCCCAAAGAGAGCGAGCTCTCCAGGAGACACGAAAGCCAGCGACACCTTGATCTCATAGCTGGGAGGCAACTCAAAGAATATTCCATTATCTTACTGCTCTTATGAGTTTAAGTGAATATAAACATTTAATAAGTTTTTTTGCCTTTCACTGAAATGTAATCTTCTGGTATGAAAGAAGGCAGTGAGGAGAGGAGATGAAAGCCAGCTTTAAAATTTTTTAAATCATTAATTTTCTCCAACCAATTATTAGCTAAGGGAACATTCAACTCTAACACCTGAAACTGGAAGGTACCGGTACAGAGCTGTACTATAAAAATCTATTTGGTCACCATTTAGTACAGCAATTACTACCTGCCTGCTTGCCTTTTATCAGTGCAGGGTTGCTACCAGTTATTTAGTTCCTAATAAAAACTATAATTATGAGGCTTCCAACATTTCAGCTGTTTCAAGTCCTCAAAAGCCGGGGGGGGGCGGGGAAGCCTCACAGCTGTAAACAGCATCACGGCATTGAGAGGTTTACAAATAGCTCGAAGGGCACGAGAGCCGTAAGCCAAGCTACCATCGGAGGTCTACAAGACTCGGCACGGCAAACTCCCACCAACCACACAGACCTTTGCCAAGATGAGTGTTGATGGACATGTATCTCGCCGTTCCAGTTAAGCTCTTGTGTTCCCTGTAAGGTATGTGTTTTTTGGTTTCCGGGTCAATGTACTCTTTTGCCAATCCAAAGTCTATGATGTGAATGACGTGCTCTTTCTTATTGCCTTGCCGGCCAATAAGGAAGTTTTCTGGCTTGACATCTCGGTAGATGAGGTTCTTCGAATGCACGTACTCCATTCGAGATATCTGCAAAACGACGAGGCAAAAGTTATTTGCGAGCAGACCAGCTACCGTGCTCTCCTGGCTAACGAGGCAGCAAGGTTTTCTTAGCCCATCACCAAGCCTCTGCTTGGTGCTACCTCGGATTTCAGCTACTCTACGAGAAACGCAACAACAGATGGAGCGAACAGAGGCAGAAGTTACGATCAGAGCTGGGTCGCATCCTCCGATGCAGAGTTGGAAGAGGAATTTGTCATCCCCTCCTTTCTCACTGTACTGTGCTCCCTGACTTTATCCCAACTGAAACTGCAACGTCTGTTTCTGAAACGTTACCAACGGGACACAGCTCTTGGAAGGATGCCACGGGGAATTGCAGCAGCCTTTTTGTATTGATTTTAAACATACTAAACCGGTTACCAGGAGCTCTTCCCTTGCCCACAGCCTTCCCTTGTTGCTCTGTGTCTTACCACCTTCCTCCCTCGACCCATATGTTGTCTTAGACATGCCAGATTCTTCATGGAGGGGGGATGGGGGATTTCTGGGCAGGCGGAAGCCTTACGATCCTCAGCGCTGACTAAATAATCTCATCAGTTATCAACCAGAAATAGCTGGAATATTTTTCAGCTTTTGACTAACTTTGTTCTGGCGGCATGACTGAGAGGGGAAGGTAAAAGGGCAGGAATCCCACTTCCAAGGTGATGGAGGGCCGTCTCCCCTCTAACGATGCACCTTATTCAGATGCTCATCATTAATATTGCTTTTGAAACTAAATATATTGCAGATGAAGTTTGAATAGGTCAGTAAGCAGTTCTCCTTTGGGTTCTTAAACTTAATAAATGATTCCAACTGGAAATAATTCACAATTTAATTTAATTTGTTACCTTTTAATTTTTTTTTTAGGTTTTAAATTAAAACATGTGAATTCCCACTTACGGCTGTCTTGGTCCATGGCTGCCCTGCACACACGGTGGCTTTGTTAAGCAAGATGCTTCTTTGGAAAGGCCATCTACCCGTCTGCACGCAGGCTTGCGACGCCACAAAACCACTGCAAAGCTCTCGCACACTCCAGATTTTGCACTAACGAGTGTCAGTCCGCAGGGGTCACTGCCACACTGTTGCAGTGGATGGACCTCATGGCGTGACGCTATCAGATTTGGTGAACATTTAAGGTGAGAGCCACCAGCTGGTCACCCCCCAGGGAGCTCCCAGTGGGGAGTCACTGGTTCCCGAGCAGTTCTGCACTGGGTCAATACCGGCAGGACAGCTCCGCACCTCCTGCACGGGGCAGGCTGGATCACCAGCTGATCCCCCAGCTAAGCAGCTGCCCAGGGAGCACTAACCCCACGTCGGTCCTTCCAGCCGACCCGCCTGCCTCAACCACCAGGGCCATTGGGTTGATAGACCCCGACTGCTCTTCGGTTTATCGCTCCGAATCCAGACACATCCTCAGCTGGCAAACCCAGATCTCTCTTTTTCTTTACAGATCTTGGATCCACACCTGGCTGAAAGCTCCATGTACATGTCATCACTCCATCCTGCTCCCAGAGGTTTATTAGATGCCTTATTTTCAAGGAAAACCTGCTGCATTTCCACCACTCTGAAAGAAGTAACAGGCAGGAGGGGGCAGCACTCCTTATAAAATAAAAAACACTGCACAGGGAGGGCAGGAGACAGGAAAAAATTGACTGCAGGTGAATCAGTCTTAAAAAATGTGACTTGTTCAAAGGCTCTTCAAAGAAGGTAACAGCACGTGTTGCCGTTCCCCTCCCCTCTAAGTAGTGATTTATTTCAATGAGCTGAGAAAATGGGTTTCACGGCTAACAGCCATTATTTCTAATCAATTATAGGATGATGCAGAACAGAGCAGATGCTCTGCACTTCAGCCATTCTTCACGCTTTGAATCACATACAGGACACAGCAGCAGGTTGGAAGACAAAAAGGTATGTGGGGAGGCAATTCAAATTAAGCTGCAACCCTTAAAACTGGAACAAAGCGTTTCCTCACCTCTCCATCCATAACAAGCTTTCAAACAGAGCTTGACTGGCTCATTTGATTTGTCTCTGCTACCAGAGAAGCTCAGTTTTTGAAATGGCCAACAGCAATTACACAACCTGAAAAAAGCGTATTTTTTTGGTTCCTTTAAACCTCACAGTAAGTCCCATTGGCCAGGACAACAACTTGGACAGCTGAAATGTCAGATGAACCGATACACTCCAGCAGCACTTCAAGATACTTATTTACCTGCTTTTTTTGCTTCCACCACACGCACACAGAAGCTGTTGGGCCCTTCATTTTCCTTTTTCTTTACTTCCACCTGCCTGGATGCTTCATGATGTGCTGCCAGAGAGCTGCGCACAGCCAGCAACGGCTGAAAGATGCTCTCCAAGTCAGAAAGATGTTTCCCAGGGTAGCCTCCATGCTTTATTCACCCTGACAAGACACTCACCCTGCTTGTGGCTGCTAGCGATGGGGAGCCGGTGACTATCTGCACTGCATTGCCCTTCCAGGCTTGCTGCCCGAGAAGAAACGAGCAGCACCGGTGCAGCACAACCTCGGCCTGACTCAGACCCATCGCAGAGCTGAAGAAGAGGAGCAGTGGATTTCCCACTCCAAACATGTGCTGGATGCAGAGACATAGTGCCCACTCCTTTTGTGTTTGAACTACAGGCTCTAACGTCTGAGCATTAATTCGTTTACAGACAGAGAAAACACTGCAAGGGGCTGGGACTAACCATTGGAATTGCTTTTACACTGGAAAAACAGTGACTGCAAAGCAGTGTTAACATCTGCTCTGTTATTTTAACAGTAATAAGAACAGACTATGGCATTTTATCATGGGGCACAGGAACACTAGGGGTGGATGGGAGACTCTGCTTGTGAATTAAAGCAGTATTTCCATGACCACAGCCGGCCAAGTCCATCTTCAGAGCCACAAATCTCCACTTCAGATGTTGGAGAAACCCCTGGGAGGGAGAGCATCCCCTGGCACGCAGCAGGACCCCTGCACTGCGGCTGAGAGATGACATTTAATGAGATGCCAAAGAAACCCAGGCTTTTATTTTCCTTTCTCCTGTCAAGGAAGCAAGTGTAACAAATGCTCTTTCCCCAAAAAGGTAACTCTTGAAGATCTGATCTTGCTGGCAATCCCATCTCCAGGCCCTCCTGATAAATCTGAGCCCTTCTTCCACACATCACATGCTTGAACATAGATCACATCAGCAGAGATTAAAAATTCCTCCTGTTTAAAGGCTCTTTTGGTGTCTCTTATGCGAGACTATTTTGATGGTCACGAGTAAAAAACTTCACCATGACTTGGTCCAGATCGCAGCCAGAAGTATTTGCACAGTGCCTGGCACAACAGGTCTTGTCTCTGACAGCACGCACTTACAGCAAGGGTGAAAATAATATTTACTCCAGACAAAACTGAGTTGTCAATGAGCATCACACAGGTCGGACCTGGCTAAGAGTGAAAAATTGAAGCCAGAATACAAAACATTCTCCCCTAGCTCAAACACCGAGTCAGCTCCGCAAAGCCCTAAGATGGCTTCTCATTTATGGGCTTTAGGGACTCATGTTAGTGAACACGTTTTTAATCGCCAAGCTTTGCTTCGTTCAGGAACGTCAACCACTCGATCTATTTAGCTGCACGCGGAGGATGAAAGAAGCAGTTCCAGTCCGATGCTCTTAGCAGAGCAATGTGAAGCATCGGAGATGCAAAAGTTACAGCAGTAACAGAGCTGGAAAACTTCCACCAGGGAAGGAAGACAGAGGATTCCTTCAATGCAGGTTTTCACTGAGAGGTATGAAACGGTGCATTAGACCAAGAGCGTTTCTGATTCGACTCAAGCTGCGTTTGATAAGCTGCTGCCACAGCTCTGAACACAATGCACGCTTACCAGAAGAACATGCAAGCCTAGTGACAAACCTGAGGGCTGCGTGGCTCATCCCCCTGCCGAGGCAGACCTTCCTACTGTGTCATCTCATCTGAAAAGATTCCAAAACAGGCTCTCCTTCTTGAAGACTCATTTTTGTCCAGTCTCTACCTCCCTCAACCAGGAGAGTCTTCTTGATGTAAAACCATGCTTAGATTCTCCCATAATCACAAGCGACACTCCTTAAAACAATGATGATATATTTGTTTCTCCTAGAGGGCTCTTCTTTCTTCTAACATTTGTAGAGTTAAAAGATCCACCCCAGCCCTGAGATGCTGCTACCTGTCAAGCTAAGTAAGACCAGCCAAGCACATACACTTATTAAAAAACATCTTTCGAGGATGACTCTGGTTAAAAATTGACCACCGGACACAAAAAAGGAGATCAAGTGCCACCACACCGCATTCAAAGTTCCTGCCTAGTTGTTGCATGCAGCACACACGTAGATGTGTCGAAGATGTGCTGCAGCAGCAGTCAGGCTTAAAGAGGGAGAGGGGGGAGAAGGCAGCTAAATGGGACCTTGAAAGCAGCAGCTGGCTGCTGTCGGGCTGAGCCTGCGGGGGGGAAAGATCGGGCTGAGCCTAATCAAGGGGGGGGGGAAAGACCGGGCAGAGCCCTGCCCGGACACTTAACATCCCACTAGCTCAGGGCACCCCTGCTGCCAGTGTTGCTGCTCCCAACATGCACAAAAACATCCACGGCAGACCTCTCCTTCCTCCCTCTCCAGAGGGGATCAAGCCCAATGCAGGAGAGGCAACGCAAAGGTGACTCCCAGCATCGGGGTAATCTCCTGGGAGGTCCCCAAGCCCCACGCTGTAGAGGGGCCTCCCAGATGAATAGCATTGCTTTACCTTTGGGTGGTCTTCCTGGGCTAAAAAACCTCAATAATTTGATGATATTTTGGTGAGAACTGAACCAAACCAGCAGTTTTCTGCAACATGCTGAGTTGCCCCTCACTCCCTACATCAGGGCAGGGTGGTCCTCCCTGCTGTGGCCTGGCTCCCCCAGGCCATTCACATTTTTGGAAGACTCCCTGGATATTAGGCTTCGTTAACAGGCATGTCAAGCATCAGAGGAGAGAAACTGCTCGTGCAACACACTGGATTCTGGCAGTGAAGTCTTATTTCTCCTCATGCCTGTGGTTAGAATAACAGCAGCTTAAGCAGGCTTGGCTGGTCAAAAGCAAGAACAAAACATAATTTATGGAGGTGAACCCACTGAATTTGACAGTTCAACTTTCTTTCTCTGATGTGTCTCTGACTCTGGAGCATGACACAGTGACTGCAATGATTTACTATAGGAACTAAGATAAATCCAAGACAATTTCCCCCACAGCCTTGTGGCTGGAGCGAAGGGTTTTCATTCCAGCTGAGCAGTAAGTGCCAGCCCCTTCAGAAAACACATCTCCGAGGACCAGCTGAGCCCTTCTCCCAGGAAACCTCCCAGGGAAGGAGACGGGGCACACCTGAAGATGCTAAATCTGTTTCCTTAAACGCATACGCTCCAAGCTGGTAACTCATGTAACCTTCCTGAGAAGACTGGAAAGGTCCTAAAACATCTCCCCATGGAGAAAGGAGCAGCACTGCCTGCTCCTTTTGGAGAACGTCAACTTGTCCATTTACGACCGCTTTTGGTGTCCCCCTGCATCACCCTAAGCATCTGTTTTTCAAACTGGTACCACAGTTGGCAGGCTCGTTGAAGTCACAAGATCAGCAGATGATGCCAGTGAAGACCCTCCAAGTACAGAGCTAATTTGCAACCCTCGGGCTTGGCAAAAGGCAGACGGACACTGCTGTGACAATCTTGATTTCCCCAGCAGTCACATGGGAATAAATTTACATCTTTACATTTTACATCTTTACAACCAAAAGGTCCTACAAGCTATATCCAAGGCTTTGCCATTTGTTGCCACTTGATTTAATCAAAAACAATACTATTCTTCCACTGATGAAGGAACACTCAAAGCCAACAAAACTAGACCGCTCAGCCATAGGAGGACAAATTCATGAACCCAATACCAGGCAGGTGCTGTTCAAACTTCTGCATCTGTGACCTCAGTTTTCCATTTGAGATTCTGCTGTGGCTAACTTCAGTTTATTTAGAAAGAATTGCGTTCCTCACTCCCTTACCATCTTCTCTTTCCTTCAGCACTTCTATCCACAGATCTGTTAACATGAGTATACAGTCCCAACTCTGCTGTGCCACTTGGGTATCTGCAGACCACAGGTTGAAAATCAGAAAGCCAAACTAAAATGATAACTGATTGGCCCTACTGACTTGTGGAAGTTCACTCACGACATTTAGTACATTCAGTTTTCATGTCGTCCACTTTTAATGCAAACACAAATCCAAGCTACCACTTTCATCTGGGTTTCCTTTCCTTTCCAGGCAAATTAGGGGCTCTGTGATGCTGCCCATAGATCTATTATTTTCCGACTGTTAGTCATTTAAATCCATTGGCCAATTTTGACCAAATTTGACTAAGGCAGAGACCTTGAATGCTGGTATTTTGGCTAAGGAGAGCTCAGCTCCCATCGCTCTGAGAGGTTTCAGTCTATGAGCAGCCTGGTAGCACCAAACCAGTAAAACTGGTAGGAGTGTGGGAGGGTGCTGTGCTCCCTGTGTCCTGGGGAGCGCGTAAGAAATGAGATGTTCTGGGGGTTATCCAAACAGAGAGAGGGAGCTGGGGTAGATACTGGGGCAGGGGCGTGTAGGGGACAGAGGACGCAAGTCCATAGGAATCCAGCTTCACTGGTTCTGCTATGCAAGGAGCAAGTTTGCTCATAAGCATAATTTGACCTTCCCTTCATAAGCAAGAGTTTTTCTCAAACCTGAGAAGCTTTCTGTTATAAGAAAGATGGAGAGAGACTTTGCAGGGACAGGACAAGGGGCAATGTTTTTAAACTGAAAGAGGGTAGGTTTAGGTTGGACATAAGGAAGTAATTCTTCACGATGAGGGTGGTGAGACACTGGAAGAGGTTGCCCAGAGAAGTTATGGATGCCCCATGACTGGAAGTGTTCAAGGTCAGGTTGGACGGGCTTTGAGCAATCTGATCTAGTGAAAGATGTCCCTGCCCATGGCAGGGGGGTTGGACTAGATCTCTGAAGGTCCCTTCCAACCCAAACTATTCTGTGATTCTACGATGGAAGGAGATTCTCTCTCCAACCAACAGACACCCCTGAACCTCGCACGGTACCAACCCCATCCTTCAGCTGACCCAGGACGGACATAAACACGAGTCGGCACTGTGGAGGCTGCCGGGCAGAGCCCTGCCCGCTGTTACTCACCAGCTGGATGGCTATCATTAATACCGTCTTCAAAGTGAACGTCCTATCACAGAGGTCAAACAAATCTTCCAAGCTAGGACCAAGCAGCTCTAGTACCATGGCATTGTACTTTCCACACGGTCCGAAGTAATACACCTGGGGAAGCCCTTCAGCTGGAAGAATATGAAAAGAATTGAAATCAGTCAACGGGACAACGTTAATACCCTTCCTCCTGCATATAAATCTTTTGCTGGGCAGAGCCTTTATTTTTACCTCTCGAGTGTCCTTTCTGTTTGATCTTGCCCAGCAAGCAAATAAGTTTCAGCATGCACTGTGAATGAACCGAAGGCCAAATCAGTGCAGGCTTTGCTCAGCTACACCCTTGAACAGACAAACGGATTTCAAAGCAGTAACACGACCACATAAAAGCGTCTAGCTTTGGCAGCTTAAACGCTTGGACTTACGGAACAAGACACCGAGTTCCCTATGTTGCACTAAACACCAGGCAGATTACAACCCCAAATGTGGGCTGGCACTCCTCTGAGCAGTTAGGAAGATGATAGCCCTTGCAGAAAATGAGGCATGTCCAAAAAAGGGCTGCTTTTTCAACGAAGATAATACATAGTCGTCGTTTTTCAGCACAACCTTACACAAAGTTTAGTCTTATTATACTCATGAGAAAGGGAAAAAAAAAAGTTTTCCTTTAAATAAGAGCAAAGATTTAAATTTTGACCCATCACCATGTAAAAATAAGCAATCGTAGTCATTAAGCATATGAGCAAACCATTTTGCTGTAAGTCGCACACAAAACTCTCGACACCCAACTGGGAGGAGCCAGAGCCTACCCTTCCCACCTAAGAGCTCAGCAACAGATTTCTCAGCAAGAATATGCAATATTTATACTCAGCTGACAGTGGCTTTTTGTGTGGATTAGCTTTCTGAAAGGCACCAGAGAAGGGAAAAAACCCAGCCTTGCTGTCTGAACACTCGCTGTGCCGCACAGTATTCCTTGAATTACCTTTTAGTCAAAAAGAAAAATCAGACCAACCTATACAGGGTGGAATTCAGTGCAGGACTAACTGCAAATTTTGCTAATTAGCATCTAGCACAGGCGCCCGGTGTCCTGACATCAGTATCAAGCTGCGTAACACTTTTTTTTAAAAAAAATATTTCCAGTCTACATCTCATAAGCAGTTCCAAAACACAATGAAAAGGTTTTTGTTTTGAAATAAGGGGTTTTGTCTTATGTCAAAACAACGTCTTTGCTTGAATACACGAAGGTATGACGTCCTGCTATTCAGTGTAAAGGCTCAATATGAGAGCGCTACTATATACACAGTCTGTTTTCACAAAGTCGCAGAGAGGTCTGTAAAGTACATAGCAAGGGACCTCAAAGGACAGCGATTATAAATTTTACAGCATGTTTTAAATGCATATACACACCTATATTTACATAAGAGATCAATATTAAAGGTAGCAAAAAACCCTCACTAATTGTCAGACACCAGGATTAAATCGCGTATGTTTGTGCTCCGTGGCGTGCTCAGGCAGCCTTGCCCAGCACGGGTCAAGGCAGTAAAACAGGGAAAGACTAAGGCTGGAGCGTCAGCAACGTAACAACTTTACATCCTACTACAGATTTAGGAAAGCCTCATTAATCTGCCCAACTGCACTCATCAACTTGCCAACAATACAATAAATGTGGCGCTCAGATTACTAAAGCTTAAGTATTACAGAACTTATGCTCCTATATATTACTCAAAAAGAACAAAATGCAGCTTGGCAAAGATTACCGTAGGATGGTTTTAATCTCGTTAACTCAAATGCTTGGGGAATCATGTTAGGTATCAGTCATCAGGACGCATTAATGAGATATTACAAGAGTATTGCAGGAATTCCCAGTCTAACCGGAGTTTTACGTCCTATGTAAAATATTTACCCAACGTGGTCTTGGGAGGCTACTGCTCCTAACAGAGCTTCATGTTTTAGGAAGCAATAAAGTCCTCTAAGAAAACAGGATGGTTTGTTGCAGAAGCAATTCAAAAAGCCAAACAATGATGGGATGTGATCCAAGCAGCTCCAAAACATTTTCAAATACCCCCAAATCAACTTAAATGATAATTTAATGCCATCAGCTTAGAGCTGAAGGCTTGAATAATTGCAATAGCTCTTGAAATAACTCATGGTGAGCCATTGAGTTTTCAGGAAAATTTGATGGGGACTTACCTACATAATTACCTCTAATACCAAGATCATCATCTCTACTTTTTAGAGAATAATAGAAGAATAATAGAAGAGAATAACAGAATATTCTATGAAAAGTTTAAAACTGAGACCATTATAAATTCAAGATATATATACAGTGAGTACTTCTACCACAATTTCTACATCAGGATAACAGTCTTGAAAAGTGCAAATCGGGAAGGAAAACACTCAAATTAGGAGTGTGCTAATTAAGGTATAAGGGGGAATAAAATTGCAGAAGCGCTCTTAAAGAAGGCGAAGAATCCCATTCCCAGAGCAAGGGGAAAGGAGTACATTTACAGCCTTACTTAGTAAAGAGAGAGTATTGCAATTAAAATTAAATTCCTACTGGGCATAAGAACCAGGAAGATAAATTGCAGCAAGACACAAAAGATGGGGAGTTCATGTAGGGAAGGAAGCAACGCAACTATTTAGTGCTCTCTGGGGTCCCAGCTCCTTCAGTTAGCTTTACCCACTCAAGACCTTACGAGCCAAGAGCTACTTCTCAGCGTTAAACCTCAGGAAGGCTCTGCTCTTGGCGGGAGCTCCTACAAGGTGAAGCCGTAGCAAAGAACATTAAAAAAAGCATCCTAAGTGCCAGCCTACAGAAGACATTATTAGTTTCAGGCATATTTTTAGGGTTCGATTTTTCTCTGAGGGTTTTCAGTAGCAATGCTGCCAGCTCTGCAGTCAAGAACTTCCCTACTGGCTTTGCTAGAATAAAAATGCTGTAACATATATCTAATTTTCAGACCCAGGCTGCATTGCTCACGTATCCTGGACCCGAAGGAGCATCGCTGATAAGCCCTGCAGAGCCTCCCAGCCCAAGCCAGGGCTCCTCAGCTCCACACCAGTTACTGAAATAAAGTTAAGAGGGACACGGGGTAACGTACCCTCAGCCCACTCAAACACAAGTCAACATGTAGCATCTTTTTAGGAAGGGGCAAAGCTCGGAAGAGAAGTCGTAAGCTTGATGTAAATATTAAAGGGTACCTGTTGCCTGCAGGATCCAAGCAGGCAGATCGGGCTAGATATTTCAGGGTGAGTCTCTGCAAGCTTGAGATACAGGCACCTCTGGACCCATTCTTCTAACGAACAATTAAAAGGGGCAGCTGAAGAGAATCTGCATAAAATTTTATTTAATCACAGCCCATCTGCATAATTCATGCTGTAGCTTGGCTCTGTTTCAGCAAAAAGCAACGTGTCCTGGTGCCACCGAGTCCATTGCCAAGGTGAACCACAGGAACTCCACAAATATCACCAGTAGATTTGTAAATACTTAAGAAGGACGTTGCCAACAAAAGAGATTGAAGTAAAAGTATCTTTTGTCTGGGCAGTCGAACTTGAGGTTTTTAATGGTGAGCAATTGTGTCGGCAGAAGACTGAAAAGGTCAAACAAAGCCACGGTGCTGTGAAGCAGTCTGTCCTACATGAGCGGTTCTGGATTCAAAGAGTGCAGGATGAAAAGCCACAGGCAGAGCAGAGGTCTCATCTTGAGGATTCAAAGGTACAACTCAACACTTGAAATACAAACCATGATCAGTTTAACGCAATTAATGTATGAAATCTCGCCTAAACAAGGAATTGCTCCATGGTATTAAACAAGAACAACACATTAAGGGAAGAAAATCCAGGCACGACGTGTGCAGGTTCTCCTTTGGAGAAAAAGCAGCCTGTTATAGTGGAGGCTGCCGCAAGCTGAAATCATCTGAATTTGCTTAACAGCTTCGGTCTTGCTGCTGAGTGATTTGGCTTGACTACATGTAAAAGACCCTGCTCCACCCTTGCTCTCGTGGAAGGTTTATCACCCCAATAAACACAGACTGATCACTGCACTGGAATCCACAGGCAAATTCTGCTATTTCAGCAGTGTGATGTCCTGGAAAAAATTGAAGCTGAGCACAGCAAAAACCTAGCGTAGCATTTCGGAGATTAAAGCATCACGGCTGGAACGAGAGCAAATGCAGACATCAAAGCTGAAAACTCAGACTTTGCTTCCACCACGCTCCTGAGCAGCCGCACGACTCTGGCCTCGGCTTTCCCGAGATGCTAAAACTCTCACTGCTTCTGCAGGCTGCCACCGAAAGGGACCGTCCCATCCTCACTCCCCCCTCACCTGTCCCACCCCGCCCCGTGCTCACGTAGCTGAGCAATAAGTCAACCCAAAAAAAGCTTGGTGTTTGCTTGAGCTTGAATGCAAGAACGGGAACGGTAACAAACAGCAGGACCACTGCTCTTGGAGAGAGCTTCATTTGAGCTGGATTAACACCAGGGAACTACACCTTTCAGCAAATTTCCATTGCAAGATCAAGCATCCTGGCTGTTTCAAGTAGTGCTGTCTTGCTGCCACATGCTTTACAGCATGACTAACGGCCCCAGTAACTCGTCAGACATCCGCATACTCCCAACAAGCCACGTTAGTCCAGGCATCGAACGTACAAGTCATACAGACAGTCCAAAGCCATTTCCAGGACCAGTTATGAAATGGTGACTGGCAGAGAGATGCCAATCAAAGGTTATGCCCAAGGGAAATCTGATTTTGCAGCATCTGCCCCACGTGGAAGGCATGGAAAGCGGAAACCATCTGGTGTGGCAGAGAATACGTACTGATGCTCTGTATACGAACATCATAAGAGGCTATGAATAAACCTCATGCAACAGCAAGCAGCCCAAAATACACCCAAGAAAAGATGAGGTAGCAACTGCAGGAAGCTACACGTGGCACCTACATCAGTGGAGGTGCAAAAGCCAAGTCCCCATACAGTCACCAGGAGACAACCAAAACTTGTGAAAAGCGAACGATACTGGTAGCTTCTGAATCACCAACTTTTTTTGCTCCCATGGGAAATTGGTTTCCACTGCCCTTAGATGTGGTGTGGCCAAACAAAGAGAAGCTGACGTCTTCAATTTCAAGAAGAAGAATTACAGAAGAATTTCATAACTTCTCTTCATGTAGGCTTCAAAGCTGAGCTCTGTTGCAGAGGGGAGACACTCCTGAGGAACCCCAAATTAGATGCTCAAAGACAGAGGGAGGGGGGGAGCAATCCAACGTCAAACGAACAGCTGATGCTTGATGCAAAAACACACTCCACGCGAGCAGCAAGAACTATTCTTCATAGAAATGGATGCAGAGACACGACCGCAGCGTTAGTGCACAAAAAGTTCTGTGCGATTAAAGCAGCACTGATGAATGGGACATAGATTGTCACAAAATTCTCATTCAGAGCAGAAAGTTTATTTTTACAAATCACAGAACACAAAATTACACAATAAACAGCATAAATAGCAACTGTGCGAGAGCTGAACATCTATAGCTAAAATTAAACATGTTCCAAACAAATTAAACAAATTGCTTTAGAGTAGTCAACCCATTTAAGCTGATTACACTAATGAGGATCTACCCTTCTCTTAATTTTCAAATTGGAATAAAATGCTGGCTGAAACAGAAGCGTTGCTATCAGCGTCGACTGGGCCAAGATCTCATCTTTTAAATTCTTAAAACACGCCCCGTGATATTGGGTTTAAATCTACCTGAATAAGTTGGTTAACGGGTTACCTCTATGAGCTGGAATTACAAAGTCTCGTTCTGACTTCAGGTTTCTGAATAATCTGCTTCAAAAAAAGAAAAAGGGGAGAATAGTCAAGATAGGCTTGTTACTTGGAATAAAGTTAGAGTAAAGGTCTTTCAAATACTTGATTGCAAACATTTCAGAGATGTCTTATTTCAAAGAAGGACTGCAAAAGCTTTTCAGTACAGCCCTTCACCTTCAACCGTAACTGTAACTGGAGGAGTTTGGGGAAGGACAGAGATTTTGGGTTATTGAGAATATTTTCTCTTGTTTGTTATAAGAAAACACCCAGCAGTTGAGATGCAAAGGAAGATGAGCAGAAAATGCAATTTCTGACTCCAGCACCAACTCACTTGCAGCTGCGTTGCAGGTAGAAAAGGGGGTGGTGGTGCGGGGTCCGCCACGGGCTCCAAGGCTTTACAAACCTTGAATTGGCATCAGATCAGGAAAACAAATTAAAAATAGTAAGCTGATGCAAGACACACAGAAAAAACCATCAACGTACAGAAGTGGGGCTGGAGCACTGCTGTGCCTCAGTGGCGACTGCAGTCAGAGGATGGGTAAGCACTGTGGCAGCTCCCTTCCCACCACTGATGGAGATCACAGAGATGACCAACCTGCTTGGGAATCACGAGTGTTTTCAGCCCACCTTATGACTGTAAAGCTTCTGGATAATTTTCTTGCTCTCCTGAGCTTTGATGCTCTGGTTTCAGAGCCCACGATTTACCTTTAGTTCTCCCTCACTTATCTGAAGAGGGTGAAGAGTAACTGGACCTGTCCAGAGCATCTGGCAGCCACCCACCGCCTCCTGCCTGCTTCCCGTGATGCTGCCTGGGAAGCAGCTGGATCACCGTTGGCTTTGGCTCCTCTGGGAGAAGGCGCACTCAGCAGAGCATCGCTTAGCAAGAACCAGTCCCAACTGCTCCTCTCCCTTGCCCAAAGCCCAGCATGGAAAGCAGCAGAGAGGGCTGCCGCAGTAGCCACCTCCTCAAACCTTGACTGGCCGTTGTGCTGGCTTTCTCTGCTCCCAGCCCCATTTATTCTAGATATCTCCTCCGTAACTGCTCACCCTATTCCAGATGGCATCTCAGCAGCCCTTTTTCAGTGTCATTATGAGCTCCTCTTACTCTCGTTCTCCCCGAACATCCTCCTGCTCTGTTTGCTCCAACTGCTGCCAGGCACTCGGCTCTCCGCTGCCAGCTTTTCACAACATCTTTTTCCTGCTTCGGTTGGGCAATGAATCATCTCCCTTCTAGCAAACGCTAAATGCTCCAGCGTCACTGCCCAGCAGGAGCAGCCATGGCAGGACTTTCCGCTTAAGCCCATCAGTGGGCGAGAAGGGTGCAGAGCCGCTGCCGAGAGGGAGGAGAGGCAGAGCAAGGCGCTACCCCTGCCCTTGGACGTGGAAGAGGCACAGCTCAAACACGCTCCGAACCCAAGAGGTACTTGGAAATAAAGCAAGGGAGAACGTCACAAGTTGGATCAATACCTCCTCCCCTGATGACCGCAGAGCAAGCCAAGCTTTTAATAGGAAGAGATGACACTGGGCACACAATGGTGTAACAGTTGTGTACAAGCCGTGAGTAGACAGAGCTACTCTCATCTCCAACGAGTTTGCAAGTAAAGCATGGCTTCCACGCAGACTCCAAGACTCCAGCTTCGCTCCAGAACCCAGCATATTTTGTGCATCTTCTCAGGATACGCAGGATGTATTGAATCCCTGCTGTGTTTTGAGTAGCTTGTTAGTATTTGAATCTACAAAAAAAAGGTATGGGAAAAGGAACAGAAGAAAAACAGACATAGGAAAGACAGAAGGAAGAACATATTTGTTCTTGCTTCTGGTCAAAATCCAAACGATTTAATTTTTACTTCAGCTGCAGAAAAACAATTTTCACGATCGTTGTATTATTAAAACGGGGTGGCATTTATCTTCCTTGAGTTGTACAAGCTGGTTTCCTGATATCATGGCTTGACTCTACTAAACAACTCTTCACATACACAAAGAAAGAAGCAGTTTCAGAGAGGGTACCAAGAGGATGTTCACATTTGTATTCATAAAAATAAAAAGACTGGGAGTAGAATCAGCCCTAGCTGGAAAGGCTAAGCTGCAGGAAGACTTTCAAAATCTGGGAAATTTACCCAGAATCATTCATTCACAGGCAGTTTTTTAGCTGTAGCGAGTAAACTACAGTCAAGTGAAATTGTTTCAATTCTTCATAAAGACAAAAGAATAAAGCACCACACAATAAATTGCTTTTTTGGCAAGTTTCAGGAGACTGAATTCACATTTCTAGGGCTCAAGGGAAATGACTGCACTCAAATTCCACATTACCGTTGGATTTTATATCAATGTACCCGTTGCAACAACCTCTTGTTCCAGCACCTTAAGAGAAGGATCAAAACAGTGTATAATTTTAGAAGAGTTATTTTAAACCACCCCAAAAAGTTCTAGCTTAAGTTCTAGCTTAATTATCTACCTTTTCCCACACACCTGCGATACAAGGACAAGGGTGGAAGAAAATATCAAAAGGTTTCGTTTCACGTAATTATTCCTGCTTTGCTTTCTGGGTTTCTTTGTGCACTCAGCGGAGCCCGTGTTTTTGCTGAAAGGCGTGAGAAGCTGCGGTGCTGCAGTTTTTTTAACTTCTTGAGGGTTAAGTGAGCCTACTGAAAGCAATGGGATTTGCCCAAAAAGTGTAATTAAAATACAGCCACATCGTGAACCAGCTCCCCAGGCTGCTTTTCCACCTCCGAGCTCGGCTTCACAGTTTGAAGGCGTACGTCGCTCCGCGCTGTTCAACCAGACAGGCGCCGTCGGCAGCCTTCGCAGCTGGGATCATGGCTCCTGCCTGATGGATCTAGCAAAAAAGACGTGGCCTCCTGCTCCTGCTACGCTGCAGGTCACCGTGCCAGGTGAGTTTTGCCAGTCAGCGCAAAGCCAGATCACACCTGCGATGGCCAGCTCGGTTCTGCTGGTTAATACCAAAGAGAAATTGTTTCCTGTTCAGTTTTCCTTGGCTGTGCAGTTCTTGCATTGGGTCAGCTCTGCCTGCTGAAAGGGAATTAAGTAGCAGGTTTTGGCTTCTACGCTTTAACCAGATAACAGAGAAGTTGGGATGACTAAGGGTATGCTCTGTGATTGCATTTTTTCCCTTTGAGAACAAGTTATGCATGTTAATTACATTACAGGTATAATCTACAGGAAGCGTAAGAAAAATCAACAGCAGAACTTCTCGGTTGCAATAGAGTGCTCAGCAGCACACAAATTTAACTCCAGAAGTACTGCCAAGGAAGAGGCTACTTCTTGGCAGATGAAAAATGCTAAGAAACAGCAATAATAAAAGACTTCTGCTGAATCGCTCCTCTGCAGAGAAACATTTTGATTTGATCACACCAAATCTGAGGAGGCCCCTGCCCTTCATCAGCTCATCTCCACTGGAGACTGTTGGCTGGAGGCAGAGCTCTTACGGCTCCCTGCTTCCTCCCCATCCACATCCCAAAAATCTATAGCATGAGTTAAGTGATACTTCAAGCTTATGGTGTGCCGGCCAGCTGCAAAATGGGGTGAAACTGCCGTGATGATAATGCAGAGGGAATTTGACAGCTTGAATTACAGCTCAGCTGCAACCCACGTCTCTATGCAGTGACCAGGAGTCGTTCTAGCCAGGATGGCACAGCAATGTAAGGCAAAACTGGCACGTACAGGCGGTATTCATCATTGATCCAACGGCATTGACGGATCAAACTTTATCCAGTTTAGCCGGATAAAGCAGACAATGGTATCAGGGTAGCAGCCCCTGCTTTGGGTGCTCAGGAGTGAGAGGATGCTCGGGCAGCTGAAGCTGGCCAGCTTCTGCACACCAGGCCATGGTAGGACAATCCAGGCGGCATTTCTGGCAGCACAACCCCATGTGCCATCCCCCAGCTGTGCTGAGACCTGCTTGCAAAGCTGTGGGTGCAGCTCAGCCCCACAAACACTCATGCTGGTCCTACTGGGAGGGCAGCTGGA
>NW_009212201.1:43400-59107 GCF_000690835.1 Fulmarus glacialis
CTGCCATCAAAGCTGCTTTAGCATCAGCGCAGGACCCAACAGGACTGAGTAAAAAGCCACAAGATGGACATTTGCTCCTGCAATAGCATTAAACTAGTAAGTGACGGATGCTGAGTCAAACACAGGTAAGCTCTCCACAACAAGGCAAGAGATGGGCAGGAAAGTGTTACCACACGGTCCTTCCAGCCTGAAGGAAAACCTCGCATCCCCTATTGCAGGAGAACCTCCTGCAAAACAGAAGTTCAGAGATGCTAAATAAGATACTAACTTCAGGTATCACCTCTTCGTTTCACCTTAAGATAGCTGAGTACAAGCAGGTAGGAACAGAGTTCTGAAGGAAAAAACTGGGCCACTTTCAGACAGAAAAATTGTTACAGAACTGCAAGTCCCCACCCAGGGCAGAGCTTACTGAAAACTTCTTCTGGCATAGCTGGATCCATTACAGACTCAGGGGCAGAGTCTATGGCTTATCTTTTAGAGATGGGAGGAGGTTTTTGAATAGCAGGCAGGGCACAGCTCAGAAATGCAATCTCCAAACCCATTTAATAGCCGGTCTGGGAGGCAGGCAGCCCTACGTACCAGAACTTCACTTGTGTCAGACCTGCCTGGCACAGCTCAAACGTTTCTCTCTTTAAGGCGCAGAGCACCTTAAAACCTTCAGCGTACATAGGATGCTTCTGGTGCTTAGGAAGCACAAACATATGAAAGGGATCCCACTAAATCAGGCACCCACCTTCCACGAGGGAAACAGTTTTGTTTGAATTGAGGCAGTACTCAACACCAGACACATCACCTATCCAGAAAATGAATCGACTTTTATAGCTCTAGACCTCAATTAGTTTCTATGTGCGGCATCCCGACAGCTTGAAAAATTTTCACAGAAGGAAAGGGGGACAAGCAGAACAGCAAGGCTAACTGGTTGCTGCACCCTTATTAATTATCGTCAAATTGGGTTTTCCATTCAACATATACATCCCGAATCTGAATTCCAAAGGTTATCTTCAAACATTCAGTATTTTCATTTCCTCACTCAAACAGCTCAGGCACTCAAAGTCCCAGGTGCAACCTGGGCTGCTAGCAAGCACCAGGTATTTCAGCTCGGGGTTTGCTAGAAAGCACCAGAAGCAGCAGAGAGACCTTCATGATTAAATGACCTGTCCCTCTCCTCAAGCCCAGCGGGATCCTTACAGCAGTTGGGCCAGTGGCACATCACACAACCCACTTGTAGTAGACATTGCCGTCTATCAGAAGAACCCAGTGAGGCATCTGGGATGACTCAGATGAGTCCGACTGCTACGGATTTATGACCACCGTTGCGGGGCATGTCAGGCTTCAAGGAAAAGTGTCTGCAGGAAAGGCATTTTTCAGCTTCCCAGCATCCTGCCATGCCCCTCCACATGCTGCCCAGCGTCTGTGGATTTTGATTTGTGATTACTGCAATGAATACCGGAAGAGTGAGAGATGCATGTGGACTTTTTGAAATATAAAAAGGAAACTGCCCTAATCTCATATTCAAATATTAATGGCCTTGCTTTAAAAGCATCTGATAGCTTCCAATTGACAAAGCCTAAATTTAGCCCAAGGAAGTCAAAACTTCTGATGTTAAAAGAGACGCTGAAATGTGCACATTCAGGAAGCCCTTCCTAACAAGGGAACTGCCACATTAAAAAAACCCCAAGTATTTTTAGATAGTAAAATATTATTCCCCAGAGATCAACAGCAAGCCAGCTTTGAAAGCAGGCAGGCTTTAACTGGGTGTGTTACAGTATTCCACTACATTTTATTTTGCAATTCAAAAGCTCTAAAGTCAGAGATCCCTCAAGTTCAAAAGTTCGTTTCACTACCCTGACTTTATAATGAAGCTGGTGATCACCATTCTTTAAGGGTGCAGCTAAGTGTGAGGAACCTCCACAGAGTTGCACATTTTGTTTAAAAAGGCCATTTTCACAGGAATGAAACCATGCCTCCTTGCTGAGACATCTCAAACCTATCTCCAACGGCACGTTTCTTTGCAAGATTTGAGAATGAAGGTAAAAGAGGTTTTCCTTGCTGTTAGAAAATTAACCCAACAGCTTAAAATGAGCGCTAGGGTTTATCGCAGGGATCTGAAGTAGGGAAATGATTAAACACGAGATGTGACCCAAAGGCGCAAGTTGCTTTCCATGCAAATGGATGTCAGTTGTGTATCATCTTGCACAGATTAATAAGTCACTTATTAAACACTTACAGTAACTGAACACTTACAGTCTAAAATACTTCCAAATATTTCAAAGGAGGAGGCTGCAATGCTCATCCAGAGAGTTGTAGCGTGACAGCTATGAACAAACCTTTCCATACAATGAAGCAGGACACAAACATGCTTCAGGAGATGGCCATGTGTCGCTCCATGCCAGCACAAATCCACTTCGGGGTGCAGAGGGGCAATCCCCACCCAGCACCTCATGCCCCAAACCAGCACCTTGCTGTGGGGTGATCTTCTGCTGGCTCAACTCCCGGCCACAGCAGTGTTTCCATCAAGGTGGCAAATATGAGTGGGATTTCTGAAGATTAAAGCAACCACAGCAACAGCTAATGCGTATGTTCGCACTCCTTAATTAAACAGGGGTGTAGACATCTTGCATTAACCCTCACTTACGTGGCCTCGAGTTACTCCAGCTCCCTTGGGGAAAAGCATTGCACACAGGGAGTTCCCCGTGAAATAGCTGGTATTGGCAGCATGCTCCACCACGGTGACTTGTTTACATCCATCCGTACAACAAGTCTTACCGAAATGACCCTTACCTAATTGCTACGTGAATGACAGCATTGTGCAACCGGCACGGAAGGAATTTCTTCATGAAGGACACTGGTACGTACAAAGCGTGCAGCAGGTCATGAGTAAAGCAAGAGCAACACAGAATGAGAAAAACATACTCAACGTAGGCAATCCCAAAAAGCTAACTTAATACGCAGTATGGAGTAGCAGACAGCTCAGCTACATTGAAAAAATATATATGCAAATATTGACTAGACTATGTAGAAGGCTCGGTTATTTATACCATTCATTTTCCTTGGTCCTACTTCCTGACAAGTAAACAGATTGCTTCGCTCCAGCAAGTTGTGCGACAGAAAGAGGTCCAAAAGTAAACACACAGACTCCGTACTTCATTAGAGGTGAACTTGTTTACAGAGCAAGAATTAAAACAAAACTACAGAATCCATCAATATTCTATATGTAACAATACCCCTCCCTGACTCGGTATATTCTGCTCGTACGCTGTGACTCATCTACTGCGTGGGCTGGGGAGAGCAGAGATCTTCTTGGTTCCCTGGGATTCTCCAGCATATCAGGCTCCTCTCCTGCTTTCTACCATGACACCGTAGAGGCTCATTACATTTGACATTCACTTGCCAATGTCACCTACCCGTCTTAGGGATGAGCGCTGGCTACAGAGCTACCACACGAAACTCAACGCATGTTGACACCGGACTGCTATGAATCACATGCGCCAAGGTGGGATTGCGAAGGAATGGGGGAAGGTGTGACTCATCTGCCAGCTGATATAAAAATAAACTACTACTGAATCAAAAATGCATGACTTCTTCACACTATGTGCACAGGCAGAAGCTGTCACTATGCGGGAACTCGATCATCAGCTCAGCGCAGCCAAAAGAAACCTGAAAATAAGCAGTACTCCATTTTACCTTCCAAAGGAAAAGCTTACAGGGAAGGCATTACGTATGGCCTTAACAACCACAGGGGAGAGATGCCAGAGGTGCTTTGAAATGTAATAATAAATTAAAAAAAAAAAATCATTCCTGTACGTGTACTGGTCACTGCTGGAAAGCCAATACTTCCCAGGAGCACGATGAATTATTTGTTTGCATGGAAGCACCAGATTAAAGAACAGTTTCCTGATTGCGTGGAGATGTTTTTCAGCCATGGTCATGTCCCGAGACACAGGCACTGGCCTCAGAGTGATACAGTAACGGTCATGCAGCAGCGGGCTCCCTGTCCTCGAGAAAAGGCTTAGAGTTCGAAGAACAAACACACTTTGGGGAAAAAAAAAAAAATAGTTAAAGCTTTGCAACTATACAAAAACTAGCAGACATGAATGCCTCAACTTCTCAGCAAAGCAAGGCTTACAGAAAGAGATAAGTCTTTTTTTTCCCCCTCCAACCAGCATAGCTGGAGAGAATAAAAAAGCTTTTGGACAAAGCTCATCTTAAAGTCTCAGCATTTGTTTCCACTTCTGTTGGGAGGCTCTGCAGACACGGATACATGAGCTCCATTGGATATGACAGTGGCTGGATGAGGTTAGGCATCAGCTTTATGGCTGCACAGGCAGGTGCCTGCAGCATGCAGCCACCCTCCCGCAGCACACTAAGTGACACGGAGCGGCTCCGTGGGCTCTGCTGCCGCGTCCAGGGGACGGGGCAGCCCGGCGCCCCGGCATGCCCACAGCTTTGTCACGCTTCTCTTCCCTGGAACACAACAGCTTTCTAGAAGCGTTCATGAACAGTGTCTTCAGCTTCCCTTTGGCAAAGGGATGTTAAACACTTAGCAGACGAGAGATGTGCTTATGGCACTGAGTAAGGATACAGAGGTTCCTACAGCAGGAAACACAGCAGTGTCTGAAGTTCAAAAGGCTTCACAAATTTAAAGTGTTTTCTATAGAGCTGAGAGCAGGAGGATCCACCTTTCACACTACAGGCTCGAGCAGCACTGCACGCAACCCCCATTGCCAGCTCAGATCCTGATCAGAGCAGTTAGTCAACAGGAGAGGCCAGTATCTTCATGTGCAACTCAAACTAGCTGGTTGGAAATACCAGCGTATGCAAAAGGATGTGTAGGAGCTTCGGCAGACTGCAGCCAAAAATCCAAATGATGGGATGGGCAAAGATAAAAGTATGGCCATGTACTCCTGTATGTCTACATTACGCACGGGAAAGAGCAGCTCAAGCCAAAGGCTGCTGAAGAGCAAGAAACAGATTGGGAAATATGGGCACTGCTTGCTGATAAAAGATGAGTTTCCAATAAAAACTTTGGAAGAGATGTTTCCCCTGTGAAGAGAGAGTTTAACTTGAAGGAAAGGTGAGAATCTGGAATCAGCCTTAAAACAAAAAGACAACCAGGTCAATAAGCAAGACAAGCCCACAAGACAAAGCCAACACAATCACTAAGACCTTAGCGTGCCGCCAGCAGGACCCAGCCGCTGAAGTTGGCCCAACAGGCTTGGCAGGGCTCCTGCAAGCTGTGTGAACTGCTTTATTCACCCCAAACCACGTAGGAGGGTCCTGGGATGCTGCTGGGTGAGCAGGGGACAGTTCGAGCAAACCAAAAGCCTTTTGGTACACTGGCCAGGAAAGGCAACCATCTCAGGAGCCAGGTCTGTTTGACCATGGTCAAAGTAACTCAGTTTTGCTCTGCCAACACCAGCTTCCCCACCCCAATACTTATGGGGAACCAGACACTCAAACATCAGCCAGCGGTGGGGATGGAGCTCCTCCACTTGTCATCCCGCAAGCTGTAGGGCCTGATTATTCAAGATTTTTTATGAGTGATAAGAAGCTAAGCATTTACTCCACAAACTTCCAAGTACAGGGGACAAATGACATGCTCAAGTGACCGATCCAACACTGGAAACATGCTGGAGACTTGAACTGCTTCTGGCAGCCCTAGGAGATGTAAAAGCATGCAGTCAAGTCAGAGGGGGAGCTCCTCTTGTCCCTGAGGTATGGAAGCAGCTGATACAAGTAGCTGTATGAAGCCTCAGAGCAAGGGGAAGCCCAGCAGCCGAGGAACCAGTCTTGAGGAGGAGGGGAACACCTGGAACAGCCAGTCGTCAAAGAGGTTCACAGAGCAAGAGTCTAATTTTGGGGAATACCCATCACACTTGGACTTCTTGCGGATAGCTGTGTTATTCATGTTCATACACAGGTAGGTACCATCCAGAACAAAAAAAATTCAGGACTGACTGTGCCACCAGCAGTAAAGCGAGATCCTGGGGATAGCCCAGGCCAGGACGAATCTTCTATGTCAGGATGTTCGTGCGTGCTCACATGGATTTTAAGACAAAGAGCAACCATGAAACAGCTCAGTATGACAACGGCATCTTACAGGATTGATGACAGAGTAACACAGCTTGCACAGAGATTGTTAAAACTACTCCAATTACCTTGGTCTGCAAACTGATCATATCCCAGACTCCCTAAAACCTAAAGGAATTCTCATCCTTTCCTGAGACACCCTACGGACTGACCATCAGTCTTTGACTCCATGCCTGTGGTTTGCTTCTATTTGTTTCACTGCCTACATGAAGGTAAAGCAGTCATACACTATTTTAGGTTATTAAATATTTAATTCCATAGTGAGACAGAAGAAACCAGCAGATGGTCACTGTGCAGCAGGCCCTTGCCTCTTCTTTTGGGGGGTAGAAAAGTTCAAGGAAGAATCATGAAAACCCATTTCTATAAGCAAGCATCCCTCCATTTAGAGGGGCAAGGTAGGAAATTACAGCGGAGCTATTTCTCTTACTACAGGGAGGCACTGAAACATCAGAGAGAGCATCAATTACCTGCAGAAGTGCATCAGAGGCATCTGTTAGTTGGTTACTTCTGACCCAGGACTATCTCTGTTAGCTACTTCTGAATCCATTTGATATATCCACCGCTATTGAGCTATTCTGAGAAGCACCAAAAAGAGCTACATTCATACAGCTTAGATCCGTTTATCAAACCTCTCGCTGCTCCAGTATATCTTAATCTAGTGTGAAATATGTCTTAAGATGTATGAGACACAAGAAACCCAGTCTTCTCCTCAGCTAATCCAAGCTGACTAGTGATCTTCATCTGAGTCATGTGGCAGACGAAGAAGCTGGTGCTGATGGGAGGTAACAGATGCAACTCCGGCGCCTTGTCAGAAAGTCTTTAAACATCGATGCTGATGGAGCATGTGGCACAGGAAGCCACAGAGTAGCTGCAAAGGGAAGAGGCAGCTATCACACAACTGCGCTGCTTCCTCCGTTCACGCGGAAACATCTCAAACGGAAGCTCATCCCAGGAATTAACTTTTAAGAGAGCCATGGATTATTGGGTTATTTGCTACTCTGTTTAACTACACCAAGGAAAACGCAAAACTAGACTGAAGAGCTTAAAAAAAAAGACTAATTTCACTAGTTTTTGATGATGGCGACGAGTAAAGCAGGTAACAGATACCGACATACATCCTTCAGGCACTGAACTGTAGAATTGTTCTAAAATTTTGGGGCAAAAGCCCGCAAAAAGTATTCTGTGCAATATACTGCAGGACTAGACTCCAAAGTCAGCATCACAGAGCTAGTTGCAAATTTCTCTCCAGAAGTAGCACTTGTCCTACCAGTGTGATCGAGCACTTCATGCCTCCGTAACAGCACTGGTTGGGCTTCTGCAGGGGGTTTGATGCACAAAACCTTTAAAGCTCCTGAGTTTGGAGGTTGCGCTTCTCAATCTGGTACGTCGCAAGCAAGTCATGACCAAGCTTTCTGCAGTCTTTAGCATCCAAGACCATTCTCTTTGAAGGCCGACTGCCACAAACCACTTCCCTCCAGGCTTGGCTATGCCAGCGTGCTCGTCCCAACTTCACGTGGACACATCCAGTCACATACCAGAGACGGAAATATCTTTTTTGACAAACACAGAGACATCCTACAAGAAGGTTCCATGGTAAGCTAGTCCCTTCCAACCTAAGTTTTCCTATGATTAGTATCCAAGAGTAATAGACTTTAAAAATGTTTATTCTGAACATCCAGGAAAAAGGAAATCACCATTAAAATTCTTCTCATTAGGAAAAAGACCATTTTTCTCCAAATGCTGCAGGTGATGACAATTTTGACCTCTCAGAGACGCTGCTCACTGAGACCATCTGGTTGTACATGCGATTGAACGCAGCAGTTGCGCTAACAAGAGGACCACGCTGCTACTGCGGCGTTACAGCAATGCTTTTACTAGTCTTACTTTTTAGGCTAACGGTGGGAGGTTTGCAGTCAGCCACGTTACTTGGCAAGATTAATTGGCTAATTTATTGAACAGTATGTCACACACAACACTACTGTTGTTCTCATCTGAGTCATACACACCATGGGTTTGGACACTTCTAGTCTCAATTTGGCGAGTTTACGATAATTTCAAATAACCAGTCCTGCTTACTGGAAGTTCAAGGCTGTCTGTTTTAGCAGTTGAAGTTTTTAAGCAAGGACCATTAAGGGGAGCCTGGCATTAACAACGTCACTGAGAACAGACCCATCTATTTCCCCAAAGTCGGCACATATTCAGCACCAATCTGTTTTTACAGACAGATGGTCTTGCCCTAATTCTCAGCATGGTCTGCAGACACCAAGTTAAGGCTCCCTGGTCCTGGCAGTCTGATTCTACCAAAATTTATTTTATTCAGCTTCCAAGTTTCATGGAGAGACCAGAGATGTGGCTCACATCCTTCACCCGAGCTCCTGGCCTGTTTCCAGTTGTTTCAGCAAAACTGTAGCACAAGAGCTTCTAATGGTATTCAACAGATTATCGGAGCTGGGGTTGCGATGCCCGTGGGACCACATAGAGATAGAAATAAGTCATGTTGTTCATGAGGCTTCTCAACAGTCTCTTGACAAATACTGGCAAAAAGGCTTGAGATGACAGTCAGCCCCCCCCTAGAATGAAGGGAAGAGAGATCCCCTCACTTAATGTTCATCCCATGTGTCAAGAGACACATGTGCTGAGGTATCACAGAGATGGCAAGCATCAACAGAACTCAAGTAGGGAGCGAAGAGCAGAATTAAGCATCTCACTTATTCTGTGAACCTACATTCCGGCTGAGGGAACTGGGGCTGTTTAGCCTGGAGAAGAGGAGGCTGAGGGGAGACCTCATCGCGCTCTACAACTACCTGAAAGGAGGTTGTAGCGAGGTGGGGGTTGGTCTCTTCTGCCAAGTAACTAGCGATAGGATGAGAGGAAATGGCCTCAAGTTGCACCAAGGGAGGTTTAGATTGGAGATTAGGAAAAATGTCTTTACTGACAGAGTGGTCAGGCCTTGGAACAGGCTGCCCAGGGAAGTGGTGGAGTCACCATCCCTGGACGTATTTAAAAGACGTGTAGATGAGGCGCTTAGGGACATGGTTTAGTGGGCATGGTGGTGTTGGGTTAACGGTTGGACTTGATGATCTTAGAGGTCTTTTCCAACCTTAATGATTCTATGATTTGATTTATTTACTACACAGGCTTCAGCAGAAATGCCCTAAGTCTCAAAAGCACAGGTAACTGGAATTAAGTGACAACATTAACCTATCAGGAGCTTTGCGCACAGTACCAGATACTACCACCAAAATACAAAATACATAGAAAAGAGCACCTTATTTCAGTAGACAAGTCCTGTTTAAAAAAAATAACAATATTTTAGTGTTTCCAATAGTGACAACTTACTTGGTTCCCACATCCCAGATTTTGCATCCTATAAGGAGCAAAGAAGCCACAAAATGTGGAGTGCAATAGCACCCAGTCTCCAGAGAATGTGCTACACAAAATTAAGAAAACTGATTAGAAAAATTAATTGGAAGAAGCAGAAAGGAAAAATGCAAGACGACTGCTCAGGCACTGCATATTATGAGCTCAGAGCAGGTATACCTTTCACTCAATTCAACTTAGTATTCTGGTAATGTGAGAGCACATCCTCTGCAAGTGGAAGCTAGGTCCATCCAGGGAAAACAGGAAAAATAAAATCAGAAGAAAGTGTAAAAAAATCACAGTAATGTAGAAAACTTGCTAAAACCCAAGGTCAATATATGATCAAGGCAGAGAAGGAGCAGAGAAGGTCTTTGCTTCAGAGAGAATTCCTCGTGCAGTGGGTAGTCAAGGCTGTGGAAATACTTGGCATGGGAAACAGCACATGCTAAAAGTCTACATAGGTTTAAAAAGCAACCATAAATTCAGGGAAGAAAAACCCAAACACTATTAAACCAAGCTCAAGCCCTATATTAGGGAAATCAGAGAGCTTGCCAGAAAAAATAAAAAAATAATAAAAAACACCTTTGGCTTATCCTGTGATATTCTTCTCATATTTGCTGTAGACTACTGTCACACAGAGGATACTGAGCTCATGGGCTTTTGGACACTCTTATGATTTAGTAAATATCAATAAAAACAGTATTTCAGGTTTTTATTAGAAAAGCTTTATGCTTCTTACACAATCTCCTAGATTTTGAGACTTCATGTTACCTTTTTGAAATCTGTCATTCTATACATAAATAACTTTCCCTCCATCAAAGGTTCCTATGTTTTACAAACACAATATGGGTATTTCCCATATCAGTAAATCCTCACTAACCTGAGTTTCTAGGTCCGCATAATTACCCAGTACCATTACGATGTTATTCTGACCAAATCTCTTCCAAAACTTGTGTGAGGCTAAAAGAATTTGCCCAGATCAGTAAGTTCAAGTCAGAGTTACACAACAAATATGATGGCGATGTTTGATTTAATAAAGAATCACAAACTTTCTATAAGCTTAAGGTTAACTTACCCGCACTTCCAAGTTGCTTATAAAATCTGTATTCTAAATGAAGCTGTGGTGCACGTGATTTTATTGGTTCCTAAAATGGAAAAAAAAAAAATCTGTTAAAATCAGTTTGACTGAAAAAGTTCTCTCCTATACTTGAAGATTTGTGACTGTACATAATGCTTCAAGTTGCAAGATAAAACACCCCAGACTGAAAGCCTAACAACAGACTTCATCATTAGACATCATTTAAATAAGCAGAGAACAAAAAGCAGTAAGACTTGCAATATGCACTCTGGAGGAGAAATAACTTCCTCATTTAAATACAAAGCCCATTCATGGCAATGAAATTCAATAATCGTTCAACAAAGCTCCTGGTCCTTGAAGAATGTCCCTGGGCATTGGCAGGAGGAAAGTCAAAGCTGCAAAAGATCAAGTCCCGAGTTCAGTTTGTGGACTGTGGTTGCCCACAGTATTTTTGTTGGTCACTAGCCTATATTTTTGAAAAATGTTGAGTCATATATCTGTGTTTTAAGTCAGACCACAGTTGTATAAACCTACAATCTTGCTTGCAGCAAGCGCTACAGTGCAGCCAGGTATCTGGTAAAAACACAGGAAGAAGTCTCCCCTTTCAGTAGCAGGTGTCAGTCAAACATCTCAAAGCACTCAAGAATATTCTATATTTATACACAGAATAAAAAACATGCATAAGTCTGCAATGCACCCAAAACATTACATTTTTCAGCTGTTACTCATCTGCACTTCATGCACAAAACTTAATGCCTATGATCCATAAAGGCATTAACATGCAAGATTACAAAGCTAAAAATATAAAGTTAACATGGAGAGGAACAACAGACTTGAGTAATTACATTTTCAATAAAACTGTGCACTTGGGATAGGCAGTAATGTGGATTCACCTACTGCCCAGACATCTTGAAAAGGATGGCCTCAATTTTTGTTTAGATGTTGCTTATTTCCTTGCTTTTGAGAAAATAAACGCTCCATGCTCAAAACTACATAAAATTCATAGCACGGCACCAAAACCGGCCTGAATTTCAAAAACCTGCTAAATAGCTCTCTATTTGATGAACTCATCATCTAGAAGTTTGCCTATAAAGGAGCCCCCTAAGACCAACACAAAAAAAGTCCTTTTGTATTTCACATCAGCTCCTATGAGTCAGAGCAAGAGCATCTTAGAGATAGACAAGAGTTTGAGCCAACATCTTCGATACGGTGGAATAACTCTTCTGTCTGCACAGAAGGACACGAAGGCTTTAGCTGATCCACTTTGTCTTGTTTCACCTGTGGTCTGTACTGTAAGAGTAATGTCCGCATTTGGCGTGAACTCCACATTAAAGACTTCTTTTTAAGTCAGAATGATTTTTGTACAGGAATTCAGGCAACTCGACTTCCAGCCAAGCTGTTCATCACCAGCTCAAGACATCCCCTCGATTTGCCAGCAAGGGGAAAAAATGCTCCTGCTTGCTTCTCAACTTTCTGATGTTTAAAAACTTCAGAAGTCAAATATGACCAACTACTTAGAAAACAAAGGTGAAAAATATTCTGAAGGCAAAACTGAACCTGTACTGAAGGCAAATATAAAGCAACGCAAAACCAAGTTTGTTATATAAGTCGCATTTAAATTAAGATAATTGTTGATGGTGGCTTGAGGGAGAGTCTATAGACACCTGCACAGCAAAGGGATTTAGGGCAACAGGAACTCAGCCTGTTTAGTGAATAGTTTATTTATCCAAATAAACTATTTGGATAAAAGTAGAAGGATTAATGTATCAGGACATGAGGCTGCTCGTGACAAAAGCAGGGAAAGTCAGCCCAAGCCACTTCTGCCTCAGGAGCTGCTGGAGCCTGAGCTCTGGACGCTTGCCAGAGCCGCGGCAGCTTCCGAGAAGATCATACCAGAACAGATGGTTGTCCTGTAGGCCAAGGACTTAAGGATGCTGGCAGATGTTGCGTTTGTAGTGAAAATAACTGAATTGCTAGTGCCTAACGTACAAAATCCACAGCTCGAACCAACGGCATCACGATCACTACGAGAGGGTACAGCTTTGTACCCGTGCTCAGACTACACCTGGATGTTAACGGGCTGGTTCATGCAGGGCAGAAATTCCTACTACGTGCAACTCAGCACTAAAAACCCTCAGAAGATTAAACCAGTAAATACGGCTAAGGCATTTCAGAGACAAACTCGTCCGTGAACTAGATGCCCTTAACCAAATAATGTTCAGCTGAAGAGCAAGACGAGCAGCTATACGGTGACACCACACAAGTCAGAACACAGGCACTATTCTCCACCGCCAGCAATTTTCCGAGATGCAGCACAATCCTCACCCCCAAAGAGAAACCATGAGACATTAGCACTGAATTTCAAAGCACTTTCTGATCAGCTCTTTGGCAGCCATCACACAATTCTCTAATTTTCCAGTTTTAACATCATCACAGGAGGCACAAATAGCTGAGGCAGCAGGGTTGCAGTTGCAGAAGACTATCTCACACAGTTAGAAGGACTTGGAGCAGAGTTTTGACTTGGTCCAATAATGCAGTTAAAAGAAAATGCTGCCTTCAAGTACATTGAAAGCAGCTACTCTACCACTAGTCCTCAAATTATTTGAAGGATAAAGAAAATTACAGTTAAGTACACATGTAAGAGAAGCGTATTTGCTGCTGAGGAGGCTGAGTAATTCTTACTCCTGGGGAATACGGTCTAAGATTAGGAGACCGAAACCCCCCATCTTTTCCACTGTTCCCTCATTAATCTTCTCAAAAACGGGGCTGGTATGCAAATGCCTGGATGGCCACCGGATGGCAATTCCAGTCTTCAAACGTGAAGGACCAGAGATTTTTAAGCATGAATCACAACAGGGCAAATAAAACCGGAGTGTGTTGCAGAGTAACTGCTTTAACACTCAGATATTTTTTTGGCGGGGGGTGGGGGGTGGGCAGGGAAAGTGTCCTGGTTTCGGCTGGGATGGAGTTGATTTTCTTCCTATTAACTGGTATAGTGCTGCGTTTTGGATGTAGTATAAGAATAGTGTTGATAACACACTGATGTTTTAGGTGTTGCTAAGCAATGTTTACGCTAGTCAAGGACTTTTCATCTTCCCGTGCCCTGCCAGGTGCGTGGGGGGCTGAGAGGGAGTGTGGCCGGGACGGCTGGGCCAGGTGGCCAATGGGCTATTCCATACCATATGACATCATGCTCAGCATATAAGGCTGGGCGAAGAAGAAGGAGGGGGGGACATTCAGAGTGATGGCGTTTGTCTTCCCAAGTCACTGCAACGCGTGATGGAGCCCTGCTTTCCTGGAGGTGGCTGAACACCTGCCTGCCCATGGGAAGGGGTGAACGAATTCCTTGTTTTGCTTTGCTTACGCACACAGCTTTTGCTTTACCTGTTAAACTGTCTTTGTCTCAACCCACGAGTTTTCTCATTTTTACCCTTCTGATTCTCTCCCCCATCCCACCCGGGGGAGGGTGAGCGAGCGGCTGCGTGGTGCTCAGTGGCCGGCTGGGGTTAAACCATGATGGGAAGAAAGAAAGAATGCTACTGGAAAAAATAGGTAAGATTAAGGTAGCTATAAAGGTAATGCCATTCAGCTTTGGCATACAGCTACTGAAAGGTTTCAGGTTACTGGGGGATGTCGCTGCAGGCACTGTTTTCAGAGAAACAAGCATCCTTTGGACTGATACAGCTGTGTTTTTCATGTATTATTACTTCCTTACGCCTTCCCATGCTATAACTTTGTGGGATTATCTTTGAAAGCAAATTAGAAGCATTATTAATTCAATAAAACACCTCGTCTGTATACAGAGTGCATTTTCTATTGTCAGATCTGCCTAAAAAGTGAGCTACTCAACAAGCACCAGTCCTCCTTCCTGATGTGGATCCATATCAAGGACATCCTAAGCTCCCTTGCAGGTGTCTATTTACTTATTTTAGGGAATATCTTCTGACATTTGCCAACAGGCTTGAAAACAAGTCCCTCCTGCAAAGCCCTAATTATTCTTCATCTACTACACATCATATAAGGAGAATGCTACAGATATAAAATCTGTGGCACTTGAATGTGATCAGAATTAATGCACCACATCCATCTTGATCTTCTTTAATCTGAATGACTCCTGCCATTTTGCAGACAACATCGGTTGGGCAAACAGGCATGTTTGCTGCTTATATCAAATTAGCATTACAACTTTAACTTCAGATTCTAGGGTTTGGATCTGTGACTAAAGGATGAGAAAAGAGCACATCAGCTGAAGACATCAAATTTGAAAACCCCAAGAGACTAATGAAAGTCTTAGTTTACAGATAAGAAAAGTTAAGGCATAAACACAAACTACTGGGCTATGATTTACAAATCTGGCAGAGCTACGACTTAAGAGAGTTTCTCCATCCCCTAGACTCCTACTTCAAACCACCGCTGACCACAGTGCCTTCGTGCCCTGAAGCAGTCTTCAGAAGAAGACTTTTTCCTGGACCACTCGCTGGTCCAGGTATAAGAAACATGGAAGCTGTCACTGCATGTACCTGGGGAGGGCTACATCAACTGCAGGGCAGAAAATAACCTGACACCTGGTACTGTGGCTTGTAATACTGGATGAGAAGAGAGCTGTGAACGAAACTGCTTTCACAAGTTCTGAAGTTCGCTACTTTGGGACTTGGGTTTTTTAACACAACTCCTGCAATGCTTTGGTGAGCCAATTTGATTCATTTTTACCACCCTGTGACGTAAAAGTAGAAGATAATTCTGAAGATGTTGTGGCTATATGTCCTCGGCCACCCAAATCAACTAGAGGAAAGACCGACCTTTGCTGAATTGGATCTTGTTTCGCCTGTTGAATCTGCAGTCTCTCAGCATCGTACCAGACTGAGTTGTGCTATTCTCCCCCAAGGGAATTTTAACCATTGAAACACCCCCTTTCCTACCTCTCGACTCCAAAAATGTGGAGCAGCAGGCTGCACAGTGCCACACTCCTAACCAAATGCTCTGACAACAGCCCATCCAGAGAGAGGTAAGGGTCTGGAGAATTGACGGAGTCCTGAAGAGAAAGGCTCAACCCAGGGAGTGGGAAGAGGTGGCAAACCTTCAACCACTGCCGTTCACTGGGACCTGGCAGCCAGCTCGGAGAGAGGAACAAGGTTCTCACTGGTATAAGACAGCTACAGACCATTTAGGTACCAAAAAT
>NW_009212201.1:59120-66639 GCF_000690835.1 Fulmarus glacialis
TCGTTTTTAGTGTTCTCAAGAATTTATCTTAGTTTAAATAAGTTATTCTAGCTGAGGGTAAGAGCAGCATTAAGCCCAAAGTGAGAAAGTTGCTTTTCGTCTGAATTTTTAACATTAAGTAAAAGTCATTTAAGAACACCTGAAGCTCCTACTTACCAGTTTGATCGCTACATATTCATTGGTGTAGAGATTTTTACCTGCGAAGGAAAAAGAAAAGATCTTTTAGTTCCACATTCAACACTTGCAGCTAGAGACACGACGCAGAAGAGTGTCACTGATGGCAAAGAGCTGTCTTTTTCTCAATTCCCCGCTGAAGTTCATGCCTTTAACAAAGTGCAAGCCTCAAAACAGTAAGTTGCAGCAGTTCACCACGGCAGGCAAACACTATCTTCCATTCAGCATAAGGTAATCATGTTTTATGGTAGCCCTTATGTTCGATGCAAGTGTTTGAGGAGGTATCCCAGACACATTAGGTTTTATTATCCACATCATGCCAAAAAAGTCTGGGGAACAAAAAATGAAGAGTCAGAGCATCATTTCTTTCAGAAATGTCTTGAATCTGCTGGACACTGAACCATTTTATCCTATGATCTATAGGGAGTTTCACTAGCTTAATCGTGCTACACATCAAAGCGACTACTGCAAGGAAGCATATGAAAATAACCTTTGTACCAACACACAGCTTTTATTTCTTCTTCTACGAGCAGGTGGGCAGCGTGTATAAAATGCCTTCTGTACGCCAGCGGCACAAAGGCAATCCTCGCAATCTAGTAAGACCAATAACTCTCAGTTGCAATATGGTACCAATAATGTTAAGAAATACACTAAAAGAACAAAATCCATTCTCAGGACCCCAAAACACAGAGCAGTGTCTAGTCTGATACTAGCTCTGGCAAGCATGCAGGGCAAGAGCCTAGGACAAGTACAACCAGGCAAGCACGCAGCCAGCTGCCAGTATATTGCGGCTCCATGACTCCGAGCCAGAGTTGGCACCCACGTGTGCTACAGCTGGAGGTGAATTTTTCCTCCAGGAACCCGTCTGGTGTTTGAACCAAGCCCTTGTGGCAGAGATGCACAGCTACACATGTCAAGGAGCATCTCTCTGTGTGTTCTGAAGCTGCCAGTTACCGTATCATTCAACATCCTCCAGTTCCTCTGCTCGGTAATTTGAGCAATTGCTCCCCCTTCACCTTCTCCACGTTGCTCATGATTGACAGCAAACTCTCCTGGAAGAGATATCACTGGGGAAGGATGCTCAGGCAGTCCTTGTACCTGATCTGTCCCATCGCCCTGACATCTCTACTACCTTTCTGACCTCCTCTAGTTCCAGCATATCCTTTGAGGAGGGCAGCCTCCACTGCACAAAGCTCCCCATGGTTTTATACAGGGAAGCGTTGACCTTCTTTGCTCATCATTGCTAGCACCACTACAGCACAAGTCACGCTTTCATCGAGTGACTGCGTAGCTCCAAAATTCAATAGGAATCTCTACGGGAAGTTATCAGTGCTTGTTTGTAGGACCGGCTTTTTCCAGCTCTATTACACATTTACTTTCCCATTCCTGTAAGAGATATCGATGCTCAGAACAGACCGGCTATTGAGAGAGTGCAGGACGGGGAGTGACATACTTCAGAGCAGGCAGGAGTTTGGGCATAGCTACATGACACCATTAAAAAACATGCGATGTCATCCCTTGCATACAGATACTCTTTGCATGCAACAACAGCACTGGAAGACTCAGTAACATTAAAGACATTATGAACACGAGAGAAGACAGTCATATTTAAATCCTGAAATATTTAAATGAGGGAAAATTCCCCATTTATTTTTTTTTTTTTACTTTATAACAGCTTCATATTTTCTGCATTCAGCTTCTTCATACCATCCCCACTACATTGTCAGTGTAGTTCTGGGCTCCGAATTTCAGATCGGGCACTCCCAGCCCAGGTCCTGCACCAAGCAGATTGCTTTAACAATCATTAGGAATTTATGGAAAGCTTCAACCTGTTACAGTAACGGGCAATGCTGTTCAACACAGGGAGGCATTTAAATGTGAGGTTAAATATCCTTCAAGGAAGTGTTTTATGCAAGCAGATGTGTAAGCTGAGCTCCAACATTAACCCTTGCAACACAGGGTTGTTTGAATCTATTTCTTCAGATCTTTTAATAAAATCTATTATGTCCAGGCTGGAAACGAAGGGTAGAAAGTAGGTTTTGCAGTCGCATCAGGAACACTCGGACTTTGGAAAGTGGCTTCAAAGCACTGAAAGAGCTGGAAGGGCAAATCAGCAGAAAAGCAGGTGGCAGGATAAACTGCATCACGCTTTGAGACAGACCAGGGCTCCAGCCTGATGCTGTCCGATGGCTGGCGGGGGGAGAACATGCAAGGACATTACGAGAAGGCAACCTATATACACTTAAATTATCCACTCCATATTAGCTACCAGCAAATGAGTCATAATATCAGCTCCAGCTGTAGCTCACCCACTGACACTTCCTCCTCCCCTCCTCTTGATAGGGATTGAACTCCTATCAAGATGCTTTTGAGGACACTTTTGAGCCAGACTAAGGGAAGCTCCAGCCCAATACGTGAGAAAGTTAGATGCCTTAAACAGCAAAAAAAACCACCAAACCAAGGAGGGAGGCATGGGAACGCCATCCCCTACAGATTCCATGACCTCCATCACAATCTTGGAGATGCACCATTTCAAGGTAGTTTTGGCGCTCAACGTGCAGGGGTGTAAATCCATCCAGGGAGTGATGACCCGCAGACCTTCTAGCAACTCTTGTGCTCTCCCACTGACGTAGGATATCGATGTTGGGGAAACTGCTCTTCCAAGCTCATTTCAATGCCAACACCCTCCATATATGTGGAGCTGTAATCCAGCCCATTATGGTCTGGTTTGTAAGGCTGAGGACTAGACAGAAGATAATTTTAGTAATGAAACTCCTCCGTTAAAAAACTGAGATTAGCAAAACACTAGCCTAAGATGTCAGGCGAGCAGGCAAAGGTAACTGAACTAATTAATCCTCGAATTCATCCCTTCAGAGCATGCGCTATGGGGAGATTCTGAACATAAAGGGGTGCAAACAGGTCCAGCTTCTGAACTCCAAACCCTTCCTAAAGCTGCAGCATGAGACGATTGCTTTGCCAACTATGGTGGCAAAGCAAATCCTCAAAATCTCTCCGTTGGCTTGCTCCAGACTGAGATCTACCCCTCGGTTTTGCTATCACACTGTCCAAGGTGTAATGGTTTCTTCTTCCTCCTTCTACAAGGCAGCACCAGTATTAAGATGGAAGAGTAAAGGCAGTACTGCTCACAGGAGAAAGTGAATCTGCACAGTAAAATATAGAAGCTGCATCTTATCTTAGTAAGACAAAAGATCTGTAATACAGCTGATATAACTGTGCTAACAAAAGCCTTTCAAGTTCAGGCAAAGCTTTTGATGGAGCAGCGATTAAGTTCATGCCTCAGTTTTGGGTAGTTCCACTGACAATTATGAACTACATATTCTAAATGAGAAGTGATGCATTAAGGCACCAGCATTCACGTGGGAAACCTAACAGGCTGGATTTCTCAAGACCTGGCAGTAAAATGTGTCGAATATATGGCCAGATTGTAGACCGGCTGAAAAGCCCAAAGTGATTAATCTCTCGTGTGCACCATTCCCACAAGTCAAAGTTAAGAGCCACAAGTACAAACTTCTCATGAACGACGCAAATCAAAAATGCTTTGACCCCTCCTTCTAGTTTGTCACTTATATGGACAATACATTCTGATGACAGATCAGGGCTGGGTAACGGAGCAAACATCCGACTGGTCACCCCAAAGACCAAGCAGAGCTCACCCCAGGCAGCAGGGCACCTGCAGAGAGACCAGATCCCACGGGTAGCCGAAACATGAGTTCACATCAGTTTTGTAGTGCCGAATTTGCTGTCCCTTCCAGAGCACCCACCTCCGAATAACAGCTCCTAGTGTGGATCCTACACCAGATCTACTCTTACCCATGACCTCCACACCTAGCATTATTCTAGCCCTATATTCACATGATGATTTTATTATTTGGGAAAAAGAGACAAAACCAACCCCAATATCAGACACTATTATCATGGTTTTTTTTTTTAATTATTATTTTATTTGTTTTAAAGCAGAGCTCCTGGCTTCAAACTGCAGCCTAGGAGTCTGGGCAGTTCTTGCTTTTGTGGGGAACATCTTCCCAGATCTGATCGACCTGCTTTGACATGGCAACATACAAATATGCGGCTTTTCTTCTAGTTTGGGGCTTACTGCTCGCTGCCAAGATGTCCTGAATCTTCACAAGTGTGAATCATGCTGACATCTGACTTCTGTACACTACACAATTTCTTTGGGTAGCACATGAAAACAGAGACTTCTCCAAAAACCCCTTTGGCGCAGTAGCCTACCAAAGGAGGATACAAGCAACATACAGGACCTAGCCCTCCTAACATTTTTTTTTTCCTCTCCAAACAGAGAAAAGCTGCATTAATCACCATTTTTAAATGATAATTGAAAGCACTGTTTTGAAAATGCCAGATAATGTTTGCATTAGAGCAAAAAGATTTGGGCTCCAGTCTACAGCTCTGCATTAAAATAAGCCCCTGGTCTATCCAGAACTTAATGCTTGTTTTAGAAAATCCTCGAACCTACTGAAACTGGAATAATTTTACACTAGTACCTATTTAATTGCTTTACTACATAAGGGTGCCAAACACTGAGAAAAATGGGACATTTGAAGAGGCTTATTTATCCCTAACTCGGGATAAATGGCTCGTGGTTCAGGACTTCAGGTAGATACAAGAAATACCCACTGGGTAAGTCCATGAATTGATATAAGGAGGCGGTTTGTAGGCTGGCAGTATCTTTTCTATGCTGAAGTTTACAGCCGTGGCTTATCACGGCACTAGATTTTAACAGGTTAAATCCCATTTTTCCCAAGCTATGAGCACCTACTGACATCACACGATTTTACGGCCCAGTGAGCCTGTTCTCAGGCTGTTTTACGTAATGCCGGTTCTCCTATCAGCTTGGGGTGGAGATGCAGGACCTCGTAACGGCAGAAGTCGCGCTATAAAACTTCAGGCGTGCTGCAGCTCCCAAGGCAGCATGAGAATTAACTTGGCAGACAACCAGGAGCTGCACGACAGGGCTTGGCCTTGCACGAAAGGCCGTGAATGCCCGTAAGCGTGCAGAGTCCAGCCCAGGGACAGCAAGCAAGATCCCCTGCTCTTTGCTGGCACCGTACCCCTGCTAGTAGGTTGAACTGCTTTTTTTTTTACAGACCACCTAATCTGCAGCCTGTCCGAAGAAAGAGCATCCGGTCAACCCCGTTTCATCTTATTACTCTGGGCCAGACACTGAGTTTTGCGTTCATCTTCCCATTTCAGCTCGTCTGCGGGCTGGAATCCAACTGTGCTGCTCCCACATGCTCCAAAAAAATAATATCCCCGGGGCTACCTCTATTTGCAGCAAGAAAGATCAACCCTAAGCAGTGAGAGCTCGATATTTACAGAAAACAGCTCCATACGTACATGCCATCTCCCCCCTGAACAATCAGTCCTCTGTCTGGCGCTGGAGCGCGATACAAGAGCAGCTTAGAATGAAAACACAACACCTGAAAAAGAAATTCTTGAGGGAATTGGAAAAATATATTTTCCCTTTGTTTATCAGCGTGACTTTGTTCTTCCTGTATTACTAAAAGCATTCACTGGTGCTTAACTTCTCCAAAACCACTTAAAAAAAACCCCAAAACCAAAAAGCAGAGGGCACGCCATTCACCTTTGCAGGACAAAACTGTTATCAGAGACTCATTTGCTCGTATTTCAGACACACTGCTTCTTCCCCCCAGCACAATTCAGAGATAATTAGCATCACATCTGTGCAATAGAAATATCTGATATTTGAGCAAACAGGAGTTCTTAAAGTGATAGGGACTGGCAAAAAGCAATAGAAGTTTAAAAAGAAGAAAAGTAATACAGCTTCTGTAAGGACCTTACACCTAATTGCTGTTATCAGTCCGTATGGCCCGTTGCCCAAATACAGCATGCTACTTAGTTAACCAGTATTAGCAAAACATTTACCAGTGTACTGAGAAAAAAAAGAACCACTCAGTTAACAGGTGTTGCTTTTTCCACAGTTAAAACTGAATTTCTCTGTAAACCGCCTTTTTCAGAAGTGAAGTCTCTTGCGTAGCATCTGTGCTTTGAAACAATACATTAGTCAGAAATCCAATACCGCTAAAACTTTGAGAAACGTGAAAAAGAACCACCATGAAAACAGGATCAGCATTTGAGTACCAGCCAAATAAACGCCAAGAGCCATCTACCTGGAGGGATCCACTACAGCTGCTGAACAAGAGCTTGGATCACAAAGCAATTCAACACCTCTGTGGGGATCCTGATATTGTGACATTTGCTGTTGGGGGGGGCTTTGAAAATGCAATACAGCTATTCATGTTATGTAACTGTAAGGATCCAAACTTGTCTTCAGCTGACGATTATGCTCATATGCTCACGTTCATTAAGGTGGCAGTTTTTGTCCCTGCCCTTGGTTTCTCTCCACCTTTGGAGCATTATCTCTGTTCCTGCAAATCAATAAAACTTCTCTGAGGTAATGCTGAAACCAAACCACCCGTTTGTTGATCATAAGCAAGCTGGTTAATCTTCACACTGTGGAGAAGTGGTACATCATATAGGTGCAATAACCAAACCTGAGAATGAAAGATTACATAGATTAATCTAAGATTACATAGATTCTGAGCAGGAATCTACAAAGATACCATCCGTAGTTACGTGTTATAACCCTTTGGTTACTTGAAGCGATTTCCTCGTTGATCTATTTATCATCCCTTGTGCCTGACGCACAAATGATTTTAATTTCAATTCTAAATATCTACCAGATTTTGGGCAAATGCTATTTATGTCAGCCAACCCGTCTTGAGCACCTTCGAGTTCACTACCACAGCAATCCAATTCATTTAGCAAAAGAGAAATGCAACTGTTTTAAGTCAGTCAGGATCAAGACCATCACAAGATGTTGCTTCTGATCTACAGCAACTACCCCAAAACCATGTAGAAGGAGCTCAGGGGCATGTAATTAAAAACACTGGCTGCTTCCCCCACCTCATTTAAAAAACAACCATCGTTTGTTTAGGATGACTTAAGAGCCCAATGCACTGCAGTGCATTGGGCTCTTAAGTCATCCTAAACAATTGGGCTCTGAAGTCATCCTAAACAAACAATGCATTAGCGTAGCCATCTGTTTGGGTGACCAGCTGCAAGACATGTGGTTAGAAGACCAACGGACCACGAAAAATCACGGGTTGCTGGGCCAGTTCAGCAGCTGAGAGGCAGCAGCCAGATGGCCAGTCGGCACACCCCACACTTTGCCACCGAGTCAAACACATGGGACAGATCAGGGAGTGGGTGATGGGGCTGAAACTAGGGCAGCGAGGTTAGTGAGGGAAGTGGAATGGAGAAGATGTGGCCGAGTGCTGGGAAA